>NW_027281594.1:0-12500 GCF_046629955.1 Centroberyx affinis | reverse complement strand
ACTGTAATAACAGCTGGGCTCATATTACATAATTATCATCCACACCGTTTTTTCTTTCAGCTGTGTTGCTGAAGAATAGATACAGAATATTCTCTTCTCTTCTCTTCTCTTCTCTTCTCTCCTGCCCCTTATTTATAGATCAGGTTGTATAACACAGAGTCACAGATGGACACACACTCTCTTTCACTCTTTTATGGGCGCACTCATAACTATCATTACAATATAGTTTGCCACATGCAACATGATGTTGTTTTCACAGCTTGTGTTGTGGTTGTATTACAGAAACACACACACATTCCCTCTTGATCCCCAGTTGGACACTGTGAATCCCTCAAGTTCACCAGTTAAAGCAGCTCGTTTCTGGTTCTTGATTGGGCAGTTTCAACCCCTCGAGCCTCCTGATTGGTGAGCCCTACTCCCTTGGTGTAGCCCACTGGACAAACAAACTTTCCGACCCACCCGGTACTCCCCATAGAACAACCTGTTTGGACAGTTCAGTTCTTTTGGGGAATATGATTGGTTCTCAGAGGTGGCCAGTCTCCCTGGTTGCAGTTGCTGGGGGTGATGTTGTTTTGAGAGAGTGAGAGAGAAATAGACTTTGTGTCATATAACAACTCTAATTACTGAGGACTTGTTTATAACTATACATCCAGTATAGGTGCTGCAAAGTACATCAACAAAGCACTTGATCTTTTCACCCGTTTTAGCTATCATTTCATCCAATCATATTGATTCCACACAAGTTAACTTAAACTTAGTGTCACAACTCTTACTACATTTTGATCCACCAGAAATAGACCTGTGATCTGTTTTGGGTTGCAACTCACAGTTACATAAATCAGGGTTTAGCAGAAATTAAATGTCTTTTGGATACACTGGATACGATATCACCCAGAAATGTAAGCTACCAACACCGTGCTCCTCTCTTTGCTAAATGTAAGACAAAGCTTAGGAATGTAGATCATGTTGTTCTGAGTCCACCTTCCACTCCTTACATCTTAGCTCTGTTTTCACTGCACTCCATCACTCCTGTGGCTGTCAGTATGAAATATTACTGGGTGTCAGTTACACACTAGGCCTGTCCAGACTGTGTGTGTGTGTCTGGGTGTGTGTCTCTGTGTGTGTGCCTGCATGCATATATATGATCTCACCTACACCAGCTGCGGATTCAATCTCTTTTTTATGATAGTTTATGTTAGCTCCTCAGGTTTCTCTGCTCTCTCATCAAACACATAGTGTTACAGCTTTGCCTACACTGGTGTTTTTCCAATCGATTCTCTGGGGACCTGCATTTTTCCTCTTGAACCGGAACTAATATTATATGCTTATATACCAAAGATGGACATCACTGTAGACTGAAACACACAACATTATAGGTTTATAATAGTGTGGTCTTATAGGGTCTCCACTTCCATAAAGTTTCACCTCTTTTTCAAGCAGTGGTTTGGGATCCAAAATAGGTTTCAGGCTTGATTGATTGATTGATTGATTTTATTTGATTCTTGCTTCTCGTGCATCCCCACATAAATCCATTCTTTGCTGATAGGCCTCCAACAAAGGTACTTCACCCCAATATATATATAATATATATACTGTATATATATGTGTATATATGTAGTTTTCCCTGTTTCACTCATTCCTGGTTCTGGTCGTCATCACATAAATGTTAAAAGAAGTGAACTTGAACCATCTAGGTCAACCCCTCTAAAACTCTAAGTCATAGGGTCTCACTGCAGCCGTTATGTGCCGTTATATGTCATAAAACCTTTTCACCACACCAAGGCAGTAAATACCTCAGTGACTTCAACCACTTTCCACTTTCTCATATGCAGATATCTGTTTATAGAGATTAGCCGAAATGTCGTCTGGACCTAAAACACCTACAAAAAGTATTGATGTTTGTGTATTGTCTCTTGCATCTCAAGTTGCTAATCGGACTGTAAACAACGACTGGCACACGGAAGAGGAAGTCTTGGCCCGGATGTCTGCTGGCTACACCAGAAACCCCGAAATATTGGCCGTCGCCCCCAGAGTCTAATCGTTGTCAGACCGATAGACGATGGGTTCCGAGATTGGTAGCTCTATAGTTGGCTGATTTATAAAGAAATATCCAGTCTGAGATGGTAGTAGCTGTTTGATGAACAGATGGTTCTTAAATGGAGAAGTGAAGGAGGTGACAGAGAGAGAGAGAGAGGGAGTGTTCACAGTGGAGATGTAGAAATTACACGGTGCAGACGAGTCATTACAAAAATGTCAAAAAATCTCTCTCCCCTATTTTTTCCCCACATCTTTCTCTCTGCTCGATGATCTCAGACCTTTTCCCCAGTACCACACACCTCTCCTCACTCTGTCCCTTTCTCTCTCTCTCTCTCTCTCTCTCTCTCTCTGTCTGACCTGCTGTGCTCTAATAACTACCACAGGAGTGTTGGAGTGGTAAATGACTCTGTGACACTCTGACTACTGTAAATAAAGGACCTCTCTCTTTTTTTCTCTCTCTGTGCCTACTTCTGTTCTTCATACATCATTTTCTCAGTCAGTGTCTCTCTCTTTACCTCTCTCTCTTTCATGCACACGCACACGCACACGCACACGCACACGCACACGCACACGCACACGCGCACACGCACACGCACACACACACACACACACACACACACACACACACACACACACACAGAGGTCTGTCTCTTTCCTCAGCCAGCCAGGTTCAGATGGAGGTAATGGCTCTGGGTAATTGTTCAAATTGTCACTTGGCCTTTTGGGGAGAGCAATGGAGGGAGGAAAGTACTCTTCTTGCAGTTACTCTCTGTCTTTCTTCTCTCTCTGTCTTTTCTCCCACTCTCTATGTCTCCTCTCTTTATTTAATTTCAATTCAAAAAGATTTACTGGTGTAACTCTTCCCTTCTAAATGCCAGGCACAAGTTAGTATGGGTCACAAACACTCTTGCTCTCTCTTTCTCTCGCTCTATTTCTCTCTCTCTCTCTCTCTCTTTCTCTCTCTCACTCACTCACTCACACACACACACACACACACACACACACACACACACACACACAGGGTTGCAGGTTAGTTACAGTGTGTTAATTAGGCTGGGACTATTTTCTCTTGCCAGGAATTCTACTGGGGTTAATAAGGCAACACAGCACTTATTTATCATCCTACACCTGATGTGTGTGTTTGTGTGTGTGTGCGTGCATGCGTGCATGCATATGTGTGCCTTGGTGTTAGTCTGTGCACACATCCATCAGCCTGCATGCATGTTTGTGTGTGATGCAAGTTTGTATATCCATACGTGTGCATATATGCCGGGTTGTGTGTGAATGTGTGTTTTCTTGAGTGTGTGTTATTCCTGATTCCTATGTGTGCTCCTTAAGAACTGAACTCATATTCATTAAGCTTGTCAACTGAATCTGACATGTACTAAACAACAGGAACATGACAGATCATGTGAGAATTCTCTCTCTGTGTCCTCTGGGCCCTGCTGTTGACGCTCGAGGAAAGCAGTGGTTGTGTTTGTGATATGGTGCCAGTTACAGTTGAATTTTGAAGAAAGAAAAACACAAGTTGAATATTTTTAACTTCTAACACTTGGCGCTTTGAGCAGGAAAAGCATGCTAAGCTCTCAGTGTGGTCGGGCATGTGTACCAGTGCATCTGTCCTTTTAAAAAAATATATATGAAAAAGAAGTGAGCGCTGTAAGGAGATGTACCCATTGTTTTTCTGATAGCTCTTCAATCAGATAGAATATTGAGTAACTGCGGCTACTGTGTTCACTTCTGAAAAAATCATCTGGATTTATTCAATAGGGGGATTAGTGTAAGAACTCAGGGCCCCACTCTCATTCTCTACCTCTCTCTCTCTCTCTCTTTCTCTCTCTGTCTCTCCCTATCTCTATCTGTCTGGCCGTCTATCTTTTTGACTATCGATCTATCTCCCAGTCTGTCAGTATTTCTATTCCTTTTCAGACCTAAGTGTTTTTCAGAATGTGTAAAGGAACAGAGAAACAATGCACACACACACACACACGCTGGTCCCGTTCTATACGGAGTGTGTTTTATGTCTTGGATGTTTTTTGTTTTTTATTTATTTATTTTTTTCACTTGTGGTTCAGCCCTCTACCCCTTTGACATGTTATTTGTCAAAAAATGCACATTCCCTTCAATTCATCATTCACATAGATGCACATATATCCCAACATGGATTCCCTTCACACACACGCACGCACACACACACACGCACACACACACACACTTTCCAACATGCATTCTCTTCAATTTATCATTGACATACATACACACACATAGATATTCCAAAATGCATTCCCATCAACCAATTACATTCACACACACACACACACACACACACACACACACACACACACACAGACACTTTCCAACATGCATTTCCATCAATTCATCATGCTCACTCTAACAGCGTTTTCAGGAACACTCAGCTTGATTGGTTATTCAGTAATTAGTAATATCACTAATAGTTCACTCTTTTTATCCGCTTTGAGCAATTATTAGATTGGACTAAAAAGAATAAATGCTAGCAGCCCATTTATTATAAGCATCATTATTCAAGGTAGGGCTATCCATCAATAAGTTAAAATGGAAATACTGCTGTTTTCTAGTTTTTGGAGAGTCGCTCATGCTCAAGTATTGATTGAACTGTCTAAGGCCAGCAGACTAGCTTATGTGAATTCTTAAGAGTGGTATTACCATAACAGTCATAAAATGGTCATTAGATTGAAGAGCTCTTATGTCTTATTTGTCTAAAGTTGTTCTGTAAGTATAAGTTGAATAATGTAAGTCTAAGTTGTAATGTAAGTTTAAGTTGTGAATGTATAAGTTGCACAATCAGTTATAATAGTATATCATATTTTGGTTTCCTCAACTAAAGGGGCTTCGTATAGCAGTTAAACATCAATATGTCATTGATCCCGTGGTATAATTTCCACAAACAAATATGACCATGGTCTCATTTGCATCCCTCTTCTTGTTTCGTGCAGTAAAGCAATCTCCCTCCATGCCGTAAAGCAATATAGCAGTTTTCCTGCAAAATCCGACGTAGTGGCTCACAATGTAAAATGCAATTTAGAGGCTAGTAGAGGCTGCCAGTATTCTCGGCAGTGGTCGTGTTTGTTTACAGAAATTATACTAATGTCTCAAAATTATTTATGATATAAATTGCAAAACAGTATACAGAGACATTTGCTCAAGATTAGCTCTGTTTGAAATCAATGAAAGTTGTTTTTAACAATGTGCAATTTAATGTGTAGGCCAAAAATTGGGCTCAGCCCCAGAAAACCATATTTAGAGTACATTTTGAGCACCATCACTCTGATAAAATGATTAATGTGATGTGGAAATTGAAGTAGTTCATAGCTTGACAAATACAGGACACACAAGATTCTGATTCTCTGATTTTTTCCTGGGTTTAATGGTGTAATCATATTTCTGTTTTTGAGAATAGTACAAAGGATGGGGTTAAATTAATTTAACTCGTTATAACAAATAAGCATTTGACATATAACATATAATACATTGCTGGCTATTATAATAATTAATATGTAGCTGTTGTTGAGAGAGTGAGGTGGGGTAGTGTGTTAAAGAGAATGTATTCAACAAGCAGCTGTTAAATGAGACATACAATTAAGTAACATAAGACTTTCCACTTAATGTATGAGTGGCTGTTGTTTATGACAAAGAGGTTGGGGCAATTAATATTACCTGTCATCTTCTTAGTAATTAAGCTCACATGGTGGCATCTGCAGCTAGGCCAGACTAATTGATTTTCAAGCCATTCTACCTCGATCCATATGTTTATATATATGTAGCCTTCTATACTGTTCAGTCTTGTCTCACCTTCTCCTGTCTCTTCTCAACAAGCATTATTTCTGCTCTCTTCTTCTCCTCTTTTCTTTTTTTGTTTCTTTTCAATTGTTTTTTCTCCATCTCCTATCACTTTCTACCTCTTTTTCAGCCTGAATCGCTCCTGCTCTTTGACGTCTTTTTCATTTTTCTCTCTCTTGAGCTCTCTTTTCTGTTTTGTACTCCATCTCTCTAATCTCTTTCTCTCTCTGTCTTTAGCTGACAGGTGGTGTAGGTCATGTGCCAGTAGGGTGAGAGGTCAAAGGTGAGAGGTCATGTTAAGAGTCCATTAGTGCCTACTGCTAGTATTGACCCTTATTGACCTCTGTGTGTGTGTGTGTGTGTGTGTGTGTGTGTGTGTTAGAGTAATGGTAGGAGTCCATTTGGGCTTAGTGGTAACACTGACCCCCTATGTTCAAACACACACAAACATCCTCATACACACACAGACTAACACACATAAACTCAGACATGCACACAGACACACGCAAGCACATGAACATAGAGACACATGCACATTACTACTGGATGATAATTCTGATTATTTTGCCAGATATATGATCACAATTATTAGTCTTGATAATTTAAGGAACAACGTTATTTCACTGCACTGTTGGCATCTTATATCAGCATCCTATTTCAACTCCAGCGGACATTCTTAATGAAATTAAATGTTTCAACTTTGCCAATATGTCAGTATTCTGCAATTACCAATTATGGAAACTAAATTTGCAGTGCATGCTTATACATGATTAACTGTGCAATTAATTTTGCAACCCTAAAACCTATGTGTGTATATATACATACAGTATATGCATATATACAAGCTAGGAGGGATGGAATATTACACACACATGCACAGAGGAATGTGTGCACATAGACACTCTGTCACATGTGGCGTATTAGATGATTCATCACCCCTCTACCGTTGGGCAGGAGACCTTGTCCCTGTGGTGCTCACCTTTCCATGTCACACACTAGACCCTGACACACACACACACACACACACACACACACACACACACACACACACACACACACACACACACACTGTCAGTCCCCTGCCATAGTAGAAACTAATTATTACAGCTCCCTTGGCTCACATTGACACTCATGTGTCTCACAGTCTCTCTCTCTCTCTCTCTCTCTCTCTCTCTCTCTCACTCTCGCCCTTGCCATACCAGTTGACAGAGTGTTATTTATCACTGCTTGACAACACAGCCTACTTGCCTTCAACCTTTAATTGCTGTTTACATCCATCCATCCATCAGTTGGGCAACTCCTCTACTCATCCCTTCATTCATCCCTCCATTCATTCATTCTTTTTAGCGTTTTTTGCTCGTCTTTTATTTTGGAAAGGCCTAGTTGTTGAGCTCAGGATATCATCTTGGGAGTTGTGCATTATTACCCAAAGCCAAAAAGCCAAAACCCCTTACTCACTCATTCACTACTGTCTGTTCATGTACCCATCAATTAATCCATCCATCCATCCCTCAATTTTCCACATTATATCCCATCCATCTATCCTTCTGTCCATTCATTAATTCTGCTGCTCCCTGTCAGTCTTAATGTGATATTGCCACGTGTTGTTCCACTCTTTTTATTATTGACATTTTCCTTTTTTTTCTTTTCCAAATGCCATTCGCATTCTAACAGGAGTGGTTTGCTGTGTGTGTTCTCTGCAGGCAGCCGGTCCTGCTGTGGAGCGGCCTGCAGGGATGGAGCGACCCCAAGGCAAACACACCTTCAACAGCAGGTCAGTGTGTGTGTGCGTGTGTGTGACTAATTGTCATTGAAATGAAGACCACCTCTTTGTAGATTCATTCTAATGATGGTTTATCTTAATGAATTGCATTAATAGTTGGGCTTGATGAAATGGTAGACTGACTAAATAAGTGGTTGACTGTGTCTCTCTCTCTTTATGTGTCTTTGTGTTTTACTTGGAGATAATTTTTTGTGTGTCTATGCTTATGTTTATTGATGTTTTTTTGTGTGTGTACTTGTGTGTGTGTGTGTGTGTGTGTCCTACTTTCCTTTCATTAAAACAGTATTCTAATCCAGATCAAGGCCTGTACAGATGAAGTTAGCGTAAAGACGCTCAATCATTAGCCCACTACAAAAGACTGCCAAAACAGGGTCAGGGCCTCCACACACACACACACTCACACAAACAAACACACACACACACTCAAGACAGACATACACACACACCAGCATGCACACACAGACCCACACATAAACAGCCACAAACACACTTGTATATGCTTTCTTGTATGCAGACTCAAATGTACACACACTAATGAGTGCTACTTAATTAAGCGGTGGGGGGCAGACATGCCCTATGTCTCTTGTGGGCCATTTGTGTGTGTGTGTTTGTGTGTGTGTGTGTGTGTGTGTGTGTGTGTGTGTGTGTGTGTGTCTGTGTGTGTGTGTGTGTGCGTGCGTGCGTCTGTGTCTGTGTCTATTGGGGGTGGGGGGCAGACTCAGATGCATTCATTACAAAGGGCAAAGGCAGGCAGACAACATAAGACAAGTAGAACAACAGACAGAAAGACATTGACCAGCAAGCAGACCAACAGTGTGATAGACAAACCAGCAACAATGAAAACAGACAGATAAACACATTCTTACACTCTTAATTAACATTTTAAATCTATGCAGGGCTTCAAACTAATTCCACTGGTGACACTGGTTCCAGCAACATTCATAGTCATTGTGCTGTATCATTTGGATCAATTGGATAAACGTAGAGATTGTACTATAATAGGTAATGAAAGAGGCTATATTAGGCAGATTTGTCATTAGTCAGTGCTAAAGAGTTGAATTCCCATTTGTTTTTTAAAGACCCCATGAAATGTTAGCTTTCTTGATTAGATTTTTTTCCTGTTGAAACATGATTTTGGGGAGGGCATAACACAGTGAGGAATCATTCAAAAGTGTAAACTAATGGAGTCAGGGAGAGAAAGGCAGTTTTATTTGATGGCAGGTGCAGAGGGGTGGGATTGTTCAAAAATCTGTGATGGTTTTATTGGTTGGACTTGAGGTCACCATTAAAGATACTCTGTTTTCCAGGAAGTAAAAGTAATGGGAGTTCATTTCATGGGGACTATCCCTGACAACCAAAGCAGAGCTGGTCTGTCTTATAACAGACCTGTAAAACTTGCTGCACACACAGCCAAACCAAGGGGCACTTCCTAATGTTAGGCCAAATCTCTGCAATAGTGTGATTAATAGGGAACCGAGGTAGCGAACGGGCCAACTGTAAATTTGAGTGTAGTGTGTTTACGTCAGTGATCAATGTACTGCCCTGTCTGAGAACACTGACCTCTGAAATAGGGCTGCGTTACCTCACAGTGCATTAGTCTGTATTTTAGAAATCAACAGGTCGATATATGTGTGCACTTAATCAGAAAGTGACTCAGAAATACTAATACAAAATGATCTATATCTATGAAAGCTGGAAGGGGGAAGAAGTAAAGCAAGCGAGAGAGAAAGAGAGAACAAGAGAGAGATGTGGAGAGAATAATGTCTGACCTCTGTGTTAGACATTG
This sequence comes from Centroberyx affinis, assembly GCF_046629955.1. Lineage (NCBI taxonomy): Eukaryota > Metazoa > Chordata > Actinopteri > Beryciformes > Berycidae > Centroberyx > Centroberyx affinis. Next base: position 3,075 of record NW_027281594.1, on the reverse strand, counting down.
TCACCTCTCTCCATAGCAACCAGCTGTAACCACAGAGCGCTGAGATTAGATCACACACACACACACACACAGTCACACACTTGTACTGATACACACTCATACTCGTCACACACCACGCACTGGCACCCTCAAGCTACCTGCCGGGGCTGGGCGATGATTCAATATTATTGTTTATCCTCTTTTCAGTAGAATCATAATAATTGTGATGAAATTATATCAACTTTTCGTGATGTATAATTCTGTTGTCTGAATTAATGATAAAAAGCAAATTCTAGTCTAATTCTAATCTCTCACAAAATGAGATCTGAAACAAATTAGGGAATATTATTTGAAAATTAGAGTTCATACCATTACCCAACAGTTCAATGAACACATGCCTACACATAGACATTTAAGCATCACTGTATGTTCTTGCTGTATAGATAGCCTTCACACACACACACACACACACACACACACACACACACACACACCTCACATTGATTTCATTCACCCAAGCACTTTTTTTCCTGCACATATATCCTCTCTGCACTATATTCGCTCATGTACACACACACACACACACCACCTCTGCTGTGAGTAATGTAAAAGTGATGTAATGGTTTTTGTGGTCGGTGGGTAAACGATCCTTGAAATTGCAAAAAAGTCTAAAATGAGTATGTGAGCGCAGCTATAAATATTGGAACAGTAAGTCATAAGTTAAATGAGCATGTGTGTCTGAGTGTGTGTGTTTCTACTGCTGTCTGTATGTGCCTACATACATTGCCCTCCTCCCTGTGTATGTGTTTTCGCCTGCGTGCATGCTTTTGTGTGTGTGAAGCTGCACCTATAAATACAGTAATAGCTCGTCATAATTTAACCACATAATGCTCTCACCAGAAAACTCATTACCTTTGAATCAAAATGTCCTTTTTATACGGGGAAACAGATTTACTGTAAATTGGTTTATTGAAATAGCATCGCCAGCATATTATATTTCTTGGTGAAATAAGGCACATTATTGCAGATGGGGTTATTTACAAACTAAGAGGTAAAAAGGTAAATAGGTTTGACTGAAAGCATAAGAGAAACTGGATGCGAAAGGATTGTTTCAGGGTTTTCGGCATTTTATTTTTACATTAATTTATTTTAGGACACAATGCTCCCATTTATCGTCAGTGGGGATCCCTGTTTTCCTGGTTTTGTCATGTGTGTGTGTGTGTGTGTGTGTGTTTGCGTTTCATATCATATCACCCAGCATTATAAGTGACAGCATCTTCTGTTTCCTCTGTCTTGTTCTTTTTTTTCTGTTTAGCTCTTCTAGCTTTTGGGGTTTTTTTTTTTTTTTTTCTTTTTGGTTTCTTCCGCTACAAGAATCTCTCTGCGTCTCTGCCTCTCTGTCTGGGTCTCATGTCTTTCTCTGCATCTCTCTTGATCTCTCTATCTCTATCTCTCCCTCTGACTTGTGAATTTCTCTCTTTATTTTCACAACAGTATAAACAGATACTGTAGTATACCAGGTGCAGACCCTGAGCTGTAGACTCTCTTCTTTTGGTGTTGCACTGTTACTTTTCCCACTGTCATAAACACATCACAATAGGCAGCTGTTACTCTCAATATGGCTGTTACCTAGACCCTTCACTGTATTAATCGGCACACACACACACACACACACACACACACACACACACACACACACACACACACACAGTACACCTACAGTATATCTGATTATTGTTAACATTATGAATCTCTGCATTCTTTCAAACTTCAAAGAACCACTATGTCGACTGAGTTTTAATGTTGTGTGTGCATGCGTGTGTTTGTATATTTGCATATATTAATCTTCAGCGGCATTGTGTGTGTGTAGCTGCTGGTTTGCATTCACTGTCCTCCCTAAATCTCTGGTGCTCAGCACTTTGAAGACCAGCTTTGAGAGAGAGAGAGAGAGAGAGGGGTGAGAGAGGGTGAAATGCACTGAGAGGAAGAGAGTGCTTTGGTAATGCACCCCCTCCTTTTTTGTTATCTCTCCTCTCTGTTTCTGTCTTTCATAGTGAGGATCAGTGAAGTGGCAGGTGGATAAAGAGAACACCTGCTCTCTTCATCTCTCTCTCTCTCTCTCTCTCTCTGTTTTGCTCTTTTTCTCTGCTTCTTGTTCTCTCTCATCGCTTTCTCTCTCTCACACACTCTCTCTCCCCCTCTCTCTCTCTCTCTCTCTCTCTCTCTCTTTCCTCACGTCTCACCCATTCTGTCTGTCTCTCACCCCCACTTCATTTTTTCCATTGATGCAGCCTGTCAAACATCTCACAGAATAACCACAAATGGATCTCAAGTGCTTGTGTGTGTGCGTGTGTGTGTGTGTGTGTGTGTACGAGTGTGTGTGTGTGTACGAGTGTGTGTGTGTGTGTGTTGTCTAGTGGGAGACAGAGATCAGAGGCAGAGCGGCAGGAAGGGATAGAGGGAGGGGTGGTTGTTATTTTCCCTCTCATATTAATGCTATTCATTAGCCTTGTCTAATTAATTCAGTACCTCCTCCTCCCTTCATTTCACTGTATCTTGCATCCAGAACTCCCTCCCCTCCTCCCTCCTTTTTTGTCCCTCCCTCGTTCTTCTCTCCTTCCCTTCCCCTACTTCTTTTCTACCTCCTTTTCTTTTTTCCTCCCTCTCTCTTTTCTCCCTCCATCCCTCCCTCACTAGCTCCTTTTTTTCTCCCTCCTTCTTTCCCCTTCCCTCCTTTCCTCACTTTCTCCACCTTTTCCCTCCCTGTATCCCTCCCTCTACCCTCTCCCTCTCTCGCTTTCTCCTTTTTCTCCCTACCCCCCTCCCTCCCCACTTCTCTCTCTCCTTCTCTTCTCACTACTTTTCTCCCTTCCCCAATTACGCCCTGTACCCTTTCTCTCTCTTTTCCACCCTCCCTCTTTCCTCCTCCCTCCACCTTTTCTCCCAGCCATCCTACCTCTTTTCTCCTCCCACTCTTTTCGCGGCCTACCACCATCCATCGTTTCTCCCTCCCTCCCTCTCTCACAATCCCTTGTTCTTTGTTATTGTCTGGATTAAGTGAAATTTGGTTTAGTGGCGATGAGGCAGCAGCTTTGT
>NW_027281593.1:50000-98172 GCF_046629955.1 Centroberyx affinis | reverse complement strand
CGAGGGAAGGAGAGGTATAGAGGTTGTGTGTGTGTGTGTGTGTGTGTGTGTGTGTGTGTGTGTGTGTGTGTGCACCCGCGCACCTCTGTCTGCTATTCGTTTGTCAGGGGTTTTTTTTCTCTTTGCATATCTGAGTGTTTGCGTGTGCCTACCTTTGTCTGTCTGTCAGTTTCCCTGTTTGCATGCCTGTATGCGTGTGAGAAAGAGTGTGTGTGTGTGATGGTATAAACAAGGAAAAAGAGAGAGATAGAGAGCAGAAGAGAGAGGGGGGGGGGGGGGATTTATAAGGCAATAACAAAGTAAGATGCCTGGACGACTTGCACAACTTATTTTTATCAGGAAATGCCCTGAAAAGGCCCCAGTGCAAGAACTTATTTTACTGGCAAGAGGCTGAGGAGTCTTTGAAGAGAGAAGGCAGGTCCCGGGCTTCATCATCAGACCTTTTTCATTTCACTTGGTGGAAAAATAGCAAACTCAGGGTTGAGGAATGTGGCTCCGGGAAGTCCTAATAAAGGCAGAGGAGGAGAGAAAGGTACAAGAATAGGTGGGCGGTTCTTAAGAGCCTGAAAGTGGATAGAAAAAGCGATAGAGTGAGGCGGTGTTGTGGTTAAGACGATCTCTGGAACTGCATGTACTATGCGTCTGCCTCAGCACTCCATTAAGAACATATACTAAGAGAAATAGAAAGCCCACTCCATTTTAAAGCAGAAAATCTGAGAGGTGAAGATGAAAATAGCTCATGAGAAAGAGAAAGAAGATGGAAAGAAGCAAGCATGTAATCAAGACAGTAGTCTGTTTCAGATTGAGCCATTATAGCTCACATACATGCAGTCGTGCTCACATGTAGGGCGGCACATGTGTGTGCATATACAGTATGTACACACACACACACACACGTCCTACATCACACCACCACATGAGTGCCCGATTCCATTTTATGACTACAGTGCTAATTTCCCTAATGCGTGAGCAGCCACTCAAGTATGCTGGCAGAAATCAAACCCAATCGAATTACAAACACCAGGCTGGACAGGCAGGCAGAAAAGGAAAGTAGCGGGGGGAAAAAAAACAAAAAACTTTCAGAGTATACCATCGCTGGTGAAGCTGCCCGGTGAGCACTGCCAGGTGTGAAATCGATAAGCAACAAATAAAAACGAACCGCTTGAACATACGGGTAAAGCTGGCGCTGTAAATTCTCTGGAAAATAAAAAGATGGCCTCTAAGATGACAGCGTTTGATTTAGCAGCGCTTTAATGGGACGGCAATAAAGAAGTTGGAGAGAGTTATACGGCCATACGTGGGGGACGCTTGGCACCAGCAGGGAGGGTGGCTCACCTGTCCGCACTCTGACTAATTTAGGGGACTTGGACTGGAGGGAGGAGCTGTATTGTGGGGGGGTGGCACCGTGAAATTGGGCCTCAGGGACCCCAGTCTGTTAAAGTGCAGAGAAAGTCAGTGAAAGGCATATTTAATAGACTAAAGGCATATTTAATAGGCTGAGGTTTGTAGACACAGAGCTGACGTTGCAAGAAATGATGCAGAGGCAAGAAGATGGGCTCCCCAAAACATTTTTTGTATCTTTTTGTAAGCAATCAATGGAGAACTTAGAAAACAACCTAGAACTTTTTTTTTGGGATGTGTTACTGATGATAGTGTAATGGTGTGCATTTCAGTCAACAAAGTCATATGTTTCATGCAGCACATGAAACATAATCACAGAAAAGAAATATAGACAGGCTAGGCCAACAGTGGCTAGATGGTGTGGGTGTTCAGGTCTTTAAGGTCTAGATGTGTTGGTATGGCTGCCAGTAATATGGCACATTCACATTCTAGACCCATATACACACACATACACATACACACACACACACACACACATACTGTATATACACTGTCATACTAAACCTGATTAACAAACACCCCAGATGCAGGCCAGCAGTCCCCATGGCCCCATAAAGGAGGGAAAATAAATACCTACATCCACAACACAATTCACCTTTACTGCTGGAGGTGGTCACAGCTGTGGACTCCAGCCCTCTTACCCTCCTCACCCTGGCCTCACCACCATGACTTACAGCCCCATGACTGCTTTTGTGTTTGTATGTGTGTGTGTGTGTGTGTGTGTGTGTGTGTGTGTGTGTGTGTGTGTGCTCTATATGGCTGGTACAGGAGACTACAGGGGGAGGGTTTCATAAGGCATTAAAAAGGCCTCTATCACAGTGGGGTCACCTAAGCCACTTTACATGGCCTGGAGGAGGAACATAAACTGACAAGCAGTGGAAAAGCCTGAGTGGCTTTACTGGTTGTAAAAAAAAAAAAAAAAAAAAAAAAAAAAAAGGAGAAAAAAGCATTCCTGCATGAAGGGCAAAAGCGAAAATGAAAGAAATCTAGGCTGGAGGTGAGTAGCTGTGTGTGCTGATTCCCCACCTCATATACATGGATATAAATAGCATGTATACATGTTGTGTACTTGTATGCAAATATAAGAAGGTGGCTCCACCATGTTGAAACAGTAGGGTGGCAAGTCAATGTCTTCCCACCAGTCCCCTTCCTATCCCGTCTGAGTCCCCCGTGCCTCGTTTACTTCCAATGAATAATAGAGGAGGTGGTGCTTTTCCATGGCTTCCCGGGAAACATACCTCTCGCTTTTGGCCCAATCCGGCTCCCAGCCATTGACCCAGCCCGGTGCAGCCGAGGGAGGAAACATCAGAGAACACCACGCTTGTCTGAGCAATAAGCCCACGCGCGCCTGCTGCTGCCCTTTACACGCCTAGCAGGACACAGACGCTCTGACTGACACGGATCTTACTTGCCAAATGCGGACAGGCAAGTTCATGTAACATACCCATTAACTAACAGTGGGCATGTGTCACCAAACACACACACACACACACACACACACACACACACACACACACACACACACACACACACACACACACACATACATACATACACATACATACACACACACACACACGCATCCTCAGGCACAGCCCTTGGCTTGCTCAGCAAATCTTGTTTTCCCCCATTTTCTTCTGGTCACTGACATTAGCTGTCAATCACCCAATGAAAGGGCAAGCGGAAAATGATATCCCTACTCCAGTGCTTCCTGACTTTGATCTCACTGCTAACACTGTAGTTTGTGTCCAGCCACTTTCTTTGTACAAAGTGAAAGGGTTTTAGATCCTATTGATTTTGCGCTTCCATCCAACTCTGAGTAAAATGCATTAGCTTCATCTATCATTCCACTCAGGCCCTGTCGTGACAGTACTCTATGAATAAATATGCAGTAATGTAATGTAAATGTAAATGTGATGGCTTTGGGTTTAGTATCAGGCTAGCAACACAATCTGATTGTCCTCTGATTACCCGAGTGACTCTAACGTAATTCAAAGTCAAGAGGTACAAGAGGGTTTTTACTTTCTTGTCAAGAAGTGAACCCTTTAAGGAGAGGGCCTGTTGAAATTATGTGATTGACATTTTACACCGAAGAGCTCTGTGGAGGAGAGCGGACGGGGCGAGGGGTCAAACAACATCGCTGCTAGTGACACAGAACAGGAACGTTTTGCACTTAACTTAAGACTTACATTTTCTGTAGCCTCCTCACCAAGGTTTACAGCTGAGACCTCAACCTCGGACAGCCACCATTTAAAAATAAATGAAACCTTATACTCTAAAACGACTAAAGCGAAAATTATGGTACTCTTTAAAGGATAGGTGATTTAAGTCCTTGACAAAATGATACAACTTTTACAGATATATGTTGGAGTTTTTAATGATGAACTTCAGGTTATGATTTTTAATGATTTTATAAAGTATTTTGGAATAGAACTCTTCATTTTAGCTTCTGTTTTTAAAAATAAAATACAACAAAAATCCAGTATACCCATGTGTATTGAGTAATGTTACCCAATGCCGATGATGGAATATTTTACTCCAATGTTTGAAGTCTGATCTTTCAAGCTCACTCAGCTGAAAGAATGGGTCTTTCGATTCATCTCGCTCCTCTCATCTGTTTTGCCTAATGGATGAACATTTTCTCTGACTCTGCTGGCCTCTAGCATATATCAGCTGACACAACTCGCTCAATCATCGTGTAATTACTGGGGCAAATTGTTCATCGTACAGTAAAAAGATCAGCTTGAAATTAATGAATTGTACAACATTAGCCAACACTGAGGCATGCAATGTTAGCAGCCTTAGGTTCTTTTCTACCACAATTACAGATATACAGTATAATGTAAAGTCAAGGACAAAAATATTAAATATTGGACGGTGCCTTTGAATAAATGCGGCATCAGGAACGTCTGGATATTGCCTTCATCCTCCATCCTGATTTTTAATATTGGTGGATTTGGGTCTCCTGGAGCGGATCTTTTATTGTGTGACACTGGGCTAGGTGGGATCTGACTGTCTGCGTGCGGGTGGATTCAAATGGATCAGATCCAATAAAAGCCAACCTGCACATCACTACAACACAGTATAGGGAAGCAGGTCATTGACGTCCCCTGGTGTCTGTTTTTCAACTCCAGCGGAGAACGAACAAGCAAAGGAACATAGAAAGCAGAACAAACACACACAGAAATTTACATTATGCACACATACATAGACACTGAAACAGACATGCTTGCACAAACAATGTATAAAACAATGGGAGCACACATGCATGCATGTATGTATAACACACACACACAAACACTTATGGAAATGGGATATGCAGGGAGGTTTTCTCACTGCCATAATCTGCACATACATTAAGAGAGAAGTCAGGGGAAATGAGCCATTGATGTTGTCTTTTTAACCATGCTGAGCTCTGAGGCAACCTGTGACACTGTCTCCTCCAGCTTCTGAATACTGATCATACACAAGGAGAGGGAGAGAGAGAGAGAGAGAGAGAGAGAAGAGAGAGAGAGAGAGAGAGAGAGAGAGAGAGAGAGAGAGAGAGAGAGAGAGAGAGAGAGAGAGAGAGAGAGAGAGAGAGAGAGATGGGGAGAGAGAGAGAGAGAGAGAGAGGGAGAGAGACTGAGAGACAGAGAGAGAGAGAGAGAGAGGGAGAGAGAGGGAGAGAGAGAGAGGGAGAGCCCCTGCTTCCCTCACATCCGCCCGCTCATATGCATATGCAGTCAGTCACATGAGACCACACTCACACTCACACTCACACACACACTCACACTCACACACACACACACACACACATCCATTTAGATGGATTGAGGGTTAACCAGATACAGCAAGCTCAACCCAGTCACCAAACCACACACCAAACATACACAAACAATGCATCCAGCTGCATCCACTTTAACCCAAACTTCACACTCTCAAACAAGTGCACTTGTGCTTTCTAGGTGCTCGGGCAGATGCATGATGGGAGTGAAACTATGTTGACTATAAAGCTGCTGCCAGCAGAATTTGAAACTTGATGACTTTGGCAACCCCTTGAGTCCCTTAGTGGTAGTGTTTTATGTCACTTTTGTACAGACGACTCGCCACTTGAGGCACTTTAGGGGCTTTAAAAACTCTGGTCCTTATGGATGAGATTTGATCCTGTGGAGCTCCTAATAATCTGGGCAGTACAAACTGGGACAGTGATCAAACGGTCACCGGCTCAAAACCTCAGACCAGCTGGGAAAACCTTTCCAGGCACAAAAAGGGATTAAATAATGTTCTCCCCCGCTTGCTGTCAAGGTGAACCTTGAGCACAACATCCCCACGCTCAGCGGCCAACAGCGGAAGACAATATTTAAACCGGGCAGCTCCCAGGTGTGAATGTGTATACTGTAACTGTATGAATGTGAAGCAGGGCTTTGCTGAAAAACAGGGTGCACCTTAGCAAACTTTGTATGGATTTAAGGGTACAAAAGAAAAAAACATCTCTTCCTCTTTCATCTTCTCACTGTTTAAACTGTCTTTCTGTCTTTTTCTGGAAGTGCAACAGCTTAAATATTCTCTTTAGATTTGCCCGCAGTGACATGTTTTCATCTGACTTTCATCTGACTGGGCACTCTCTTTAGAATAGAGTACAGTATGACAATATGAATAATATATAAGACCATCTCAAAAACCTAATCTTCCTTTAACACCTTGGAGCGTTGAGGTTTGAGGATTTGAGGATCAAGATCAAGGTTAAACGAGGTAAGATTAACATTAACCTCCAGTACCAAAATTTACATTACATTTATATTTTGGGCGTTTAGCTGACAGCCTTATCCAGAGCGACTTACAGTGAATGCAATATTCATGCAATATGCAATGCAAAATTCTTAGATTGCCAACATTTCAAGTAACCAAAAGTAAGATGCACAAGGCTTGAAGTCACAGTTAGAGGAGATATCTTGCGCTAGATGATGCAGAGTGTGTTACTGCTGCTTGTTAAGGCCACACCAGTAGGAGAAAGTACAGTAAACCGTTGCTTTAATCAATCAAAAGCGAACTACAAACTATTAACCCTAAATAGATGAAGATAAACTAGTGAAACTTGGGCCTGAACTGCAGCTCCGCCACAGCAGACACGCTCCATTGGTCTTGGTCACCATCACTGTCAGTGGGCAGTGAGATTGGGATTTATGATCTGTAGAGACATGGCTATTCCACCTCAGTAATTACACCTCAGGAGGGACAGGGCGAGATGACAGTCAGTCATTCAATCATCGCATTGATTCTTCCACAGCAAACCTCAGTGCGCACGCCACGGCCTTCTTTGCCTCCATCTTTCATTGTGACACACACGCACCGACACCACATCGCTCCGTTTTTTCAATCACCTTTTCTGACATATGTGACGTATGCGAACGGATACACACACACACACACGTGCACGTACACACACACACACACACACACACACACACACACACACACACATAGCCCATCCACCAGGCCAATCCCATTACCGACAAGAGCTCATTGGTTCTTAACCCCCGCGACCTCTATGTAGTCTTCACTCTGCAGCCTGATTTCCTGCTCCATCACTCAACCGTAGGGCGACACGGCAGGACGACCCGAAACCAAGGACAACAACAGCGTCATATCTTGCTCGCCATTACAGAGACACGAATCACCGCTTACACACACACACACACACACACACACACAACACAGCACAACAACATGGTGGCGAGGAGAGGAATGACAAGAAAGTAAAAGTCCATTTTATTCAAATACCAGTACTGCTAATGAGTGAGAAGTACATGTAAGAGTGTAAATATTGTGTAGAAAATGTATATTCTTTAAAATAAGTTAACTGTTACTTGTGGATGAAAACTACACTAAGCAATTCGCAATTTGGCGGCCCCAAGTGGCACTAAGAGAAAACTGCTTAAATTTTGTATTATACATACTATAGTATGAATGACTTCATTACGCAGAAATCAGGTAACATAACGTCAGTAAGCCGTTCATTCCTCTGAACTGAGTTTCTTCTTCTTAGTTGCTGGTAGGGGAGGAGATGGTGAGAAACAAGTTGGCAGCCGGTTCAGCCATCATTGGTGCCAGCTTCCTGCTGTTAAGAAGAAAGTTTTGTATTTTGCTCTTAAGTTTCACCCCCTGTGCGTGGCTAATGCGATCTTAAGTCTCATTTTGGGGCGATGGAGACCCACTTTGTGGTTGAGGCTGATAAGACGGGTGGATTTTTACATAAAAATCTTGCCTAGTGCAGCTTTACATTTTGTGTAACCTCCAAAATCTATCAATCAAAAAAAAGAATGGATTATCTGTTTTGGCATGGTCACTGCAAATATTTTGATGGATCATTATCAGCCCAAGGTGTGCTGATGGCTCCTTTTAACTCAAATGTACACTCTAGTGTACAATATCAGCAATGGGAATCCAGAATGACTTTAGCAAATGCCAGATGTCATTGCACTCACTAATCTTATGGCTAAAAGTCAAACTTACTCAAGTAAAAGCAGAAGTAAGCACTTACAAAAATACTCAAGTAGAATAGAATAGAATAGAATAGAATAGAATAGAATAGAATAGAATAGAATCTGTAATGCCATACAACCGGGGCTGGTGGATATTCAGGTCCAGTATGATGGAGAGAATGGAATAGCTCTGCTACATACTTGGACGAATAACAATGAGTAGACACTGAACAATACAAAAATAAACAGATAACACATTGAAGTGCAAAACAGCACATGGTGTAATGGCGTGGCCTTTTAAAAACACTCCGGAAAAGGTTGTGAAATGTCACACTGAAAAGCTGCTCAAGTACAGTTAACTACCGCAGTTGTGACTTGGTACTTTTCACCTCTGCCAACACAGAGGAGAGATGCTCCACTGGGGTATCCATCCATATCTCCCTCAGATAATACTTTCAGTTCATTAAATGTGCCATGCAATCTCCCTCCTCCTAATCTACCGTGGTCGAGGAAAGCCTCACAAACTTCCATCCTCCTCCAGGTGCAAATTCCCAGTGAAAGATGAAAATCACTTTTTGAGGAAAGGATCTGAGGCGAAGGGGAGCGGCGAAGGCCCGCCCCACTCCTTGAGAGAGGGCAGCTGCTGAGATAAGAGCGTTATCTGTTTGACGAGGGAGATGAGGAGGCAGGGCGCAGGCGGAGGGATATGATCCCCTTAAATACCTCCATTGTTGTTGCCAACAATATTGAGACTCATTAAGGAGATTGTTTTATGAACAGGGATTCTTTGAAATTCTTCACATCGGAGGGAAGATATGGGGTGTAATTAAAAGAGGAGAACCTTTTGATAGGATTAGGGAAGGCAAAAGAATTTAGGCATATTCACCTGATAAAGTGTTTCTTTTTATAAGAGAGTTTAGGGAATAACTGCCATTGTGAACACATTTGCATTTTCTCCGAAAATTATCAGAGTGAATAATAATACCTCTTGAGTATCTTGGGCCTACACAATAGTGGTTCTAATAGTCTTACACATAATAAAGTCAAAAGTGCCTCTCTCTTCACTCTTTCTGTGACATTGAAATGCTTCCTCCTTTTTAGTTTTAGTTTTAGTTCAGTTTCAGTTTACCTGTACCATGATAAAACACAGAAGCAAAGCGATGAAAACACAGTAATAAAATACTATGACAAAAACACAAACATAAAAACAGCAACAGAGATTGAAAAAACAAAACAAAACAAGGGGCTCATAAAAATGGCTCACCAGAAAGCCAAGTAAGGAAACAAAACGATAAAGTAAACAACACAAATGGAAGGGAGGGAGGGAAAGAGAGAGGGAGAGAGGGAGAGAGAGAGAGAGAGAGAGAGAGAGAGAGAGAGAGAGAGAGAGAGAGAGAGGAAGTATTCCTGCTTGCTGACAGAACAGGTAGCGCTATACGGAAACACAGTCCACACCTGGGAAATTTAGTCCTCAGCTTCTTCCCCAACCAGCTGTTAGGTGTCCACAGCTTCCTGGAAAAATGCTGAGCTTGGCGACTGCATGCCACCATATCTTCTTTAACTCTCTCTCTCTCATTCACACACACACACACACACACACACACACACAGAGTGCATACACACTCATATGACACTTGCTGTGACCATCATATCAGCTACAAAGAGGTGTGACATGTTTCAGACATAATTGGGTGATTCGGCTGGATCACTCCTCACTGAGACAACCTGGGTGGCATGAGGAGAGTTTGCTGCTTTATGAAGCGGGAATGTGAACAGACACATGCCATGCCGTGCCTTCAGGGTGTTCGCCACTATCTATAGATAGACTGGAATATGGTAAATATCATAAATCTTTCTACGCTATTGTACATCCTATCATAACCTCCAAAGGCATATGCTGTGGTTTTCAAGGACTCCTGGCATGAAAGGATGCGCCGCTTTGAATGGTTTTGGCCCCAGGTTGTGCACACACACACAAGCCCATGCAGAGAACAGATAACACATAAACACACATTACACCCACACACACGGGCATGCGTGCGTACACACACACACACACACACACACACACACAAATGCAACCACCCACACTCATCTAAAAAGCACATGCAGACATTTTAACACCACCCACCCATTGTTCCACACACACACACACACACACATCTCCCATCCCCGATACACACATCGCAGTACAAAGAGCGGCAGCAGGTAAAGACCATCTGACCCATCCAGTTAGACTCACTGTGTTACATCCGCCAGGAATGAGGTCAGCATGCTACCTTTGCTTGGGGGGGTGAAGGGGTTGGGGGGGGGTGGACTCTCACCCTGTTAACACTCACTGCGAGTCCATTCATCAAAGAGCCATCCTATTGTATCGTCAACCCTTCAAGCCCGAAGCTGACAGTCAACAGAACACACTGGGCCTGCAGAGGACGGACCTGCACTCCTTTGCCCCATTGATTGATGATAGCGAGTGATTTATGGGTTCCCCAGTTCGGTCTGGTTAAACACAGAAGGCACGTTTCCCTCTGATAAGAAACACCCTGGTGATCTCTACCAGATTAGACAACTTCTACTCCCTTACTGAGCTTCCTGGTGGAAATAAATACTGAATGGATGCCTGTAAAAAAAACAAGTCTCACAGATAAACGCTTTAGCATTGGATTTCTGCATTAAAATCCTTACAGCATCAGGATGGAAACAGCACAAACTTTAACTTGAGAGCTACAGCATATAATGACATTTCGACCGTTTTATCTGTTCTTTTCTTATAGAAAGAAAAGAATGTGTGCTGAAACAATGTTTACATTGTGCAATGTTTACCTCTGATAAGAAAAATGCTCTACTGAAATCACCCACAATCAATGGCTACTACAGCACTCTTTAGTCAAGTTCCCTACTGAAGATACACAGTGGATGGCCTAAAATAACACAGCCCTGCAGGTAAATGTTTAACTATTGGATTGTGGTGTTTTCAAGCCTCACAGCACCAGGTTTAACTTTACTTGAGGTCTACTTTTTCGATAAAATACATGCCTGGAATGCGACAAGTCATGTCTTCTGCTCAGCTGCAAGCAAACAAGTCCAGTGATTCTTTAAAGTAAACAGTGCTAGCTGAAACTGAGGACAGTGCCTCCTGGTGGCCTGGAGTGGCAGCCCCCCTCCCCCCCCGCTGTGCTCCTCCACCACGACATCACACGTCAATGTGACGGAAATCTGCGTGGATGGAAAGCGGATTGCCACTCATAGGCCGCTTTATTCCCCCCATTAAGTCTGGATAATCCCAGATGCTTAGCTCACTGCCATCCCCTCTCCTTTGGCCCCCCGAAATCTTCCCCTGCAAATTAATCAGTCCGTAATCTCCCCCCTCCATCTAAACATTAGATCGAGGCAGAGAGCAGCAACCAGCATCACATTTGGTGCGAGGACAAGGCCCCGGTCCAGATGACGTTTGTTTTTTTCCGACAACGCACACGCGCACGCACATAAATATAAGCACAACATCCCAGCGTGCATATATACATACTGTATAATGCACTACACACCAGCACTGGATAGTCATTTTGGGTAACAGGATCTGTCACGTTATGACATTGGGAGTGCATTAACAATCTCCTGGGTGCATCCATGATGCAATAACGACAACAACACAGGCCTGGCAGAAAGAATGGAGAGAGTGGAATGATGGGAAAAAACATTACTCAAAGGCTATGCAGAGAGAGAGCAGCAACATAAGCCCACTCAGTACATGCCAGTGTGCATCACCTACATTGGTCATCGCGACTAAAATGCAACCTCTAAATAACCTGCAAACTCCTACACGAGGCGAGTCATTGTCATTCACTGCACAGCGGATCAGACAAAAGAGTCACAATTCAGGCAACAGCCACAGCCGCAGGCACGCACACACACACACACACACACACACACACACACACAGACATACACACACAGTCGAGTGTGCGCACATGCACGCACTACACCATGCAGCAGAGAGCAAGTCTGGCAGCTGTTGGACGGTGGCGTATCATCTGCAGCTACCCTCGATGTGAAATGAAACCAAGTCACACCCTTCATCACGCCTACGTCCCACATCCCTCGAACACCACCTGATCAGACAACCCCCCCACCCCCCCCAAAAAGGGGGAAAAAAACTCGAAAAAGTCTCATCAATATTTAGCATGCCAAGATAGAGTGTCACAGGAAAAGGAGAGTGGCAGGAGGAGGATGGCGGAGGGGGAGGGTGGCGACCCACTTGGGTAGCAAGGGAACGAGGTCAAGCGAAACAAGTGTAATAGAAGGAGGGCGGATTACAATCGTGCTGGCTTAAGACAATGAAATGGGCGGATTATAAAATGTCAGAGGAGGAGGAGAGAGGGAGAGAGGGAGGGGAAAACATCCGACAACAACAACAACAACACCGGGGTTGGGCAGTGGGGGCAAGCTGGAGCGCAGGGCGCCAGGGGATTTGAAATATGGACAGTTGTGAATGAGGGCAGTGTGGCATCCTCGCACACACACACACACACACACACCCACACACACACACACACACCAGATGGGCTTCCAGGGATTAAAGCGAGGTTATTTCGTCCTCGCTGAGCCCCACACAGACCAGGCAGATCTAACGCAAGAGCTCCTCTTCAATTCAAAGAGGCCGCTGGATTCCCGGAGTCACAATTTTCAGACTGGCAACTCCAAAAATATAATGCCTCGATAATACTCTGGCAATTCCTGCGCCCGAGCTTATGCCACTCTAGTGTCACCGAGTCAGATTTCTGTTTTGTTGTTGTTTCAGCCTCGCCCCGCCCCCTTGCCGAACACTGTGAAAACACGCGCATTCACTCCACAGCTTCTTGACTGCTGGGACCGGGAAAGCAGGAGACAAAAAAACTATTGTAAGCGCAGCTCTCCAACAAGGGATTATGAGGAATAATATGTGTTCTCTGAGTCCCAGTGTGGTTAAATCTACTGAATAACTGCCATCACAAGTGCCTTTCTCACTGTCATTGGCAGGGCCAGAAACTTGTAAAATTACATGGATATGGATGAAAGAGGGAAAATCATATTACCTGTTGAAAAGGTGCCAGAGAGCCAGCAATCACCACAGCAGCACATGGGGAGAAAGAGACCAAAAAAAAGCACAGGTTAGCATTTTCATTCACACTAGTATACAAGTGGTACTTGAATAGATAAATGTGTGTTCATTTTCATGCAACGCTTGTGTTGTTAGAGCTACAGGGAACGGCTGAATGGTTTAAATGTCGTTCTTCAAATACCTGTGGATATATCATAGGCCCGTACCCATACAGAGGCATACATCAAAAACATGACAGGGGCACGGTTGATTTGTTGATGTGGCGGTAATTAGCATATCATTGATTATTCAGCCTGGGGTTCTTTGGTTCTGTCATTGGTCATGAGAGTGATGGCGCTGCGAAATCATATTGACGCGGATTAATATGAAAAGCACTATCTTGATTAGGCCAGTCGATGGGATATACAACGCATGCACCGACACGCTCTCTCTATCTATTTCACTCTACCTCTCTCACTTTCTCTCCCTCTCTCTTTCTCTCTCTCTCTCTCAGGTGGTTTTCCTCTGTGTTAGCTTCTCTGTTTCTCTGTATATTGCTCCCCCCCCCCCCCCCCCCTGTAATTGCTTTATTATTTTAGGGAGAATTTGATTAATGATTACCTTCCTTTCAGGTCAAGGGAAATTGGCCACATACTCGATTAGCCATAACTCTATACGCTCCATTTTTGTACAATAGAGGCTAGTTAAAACAATTACAAAACCTAATTACAAAACTCATCCTCTCTTTATCTAGTTCAATCTTTCTGTCTCTTTGGTATCTCGCTCTCTCACGCACTATCTCTACCACACACATACGCAAACATAACACACCCTCTCTCCCTTGCTTTGGGCACTGTCTTCATTTGACCCATATTAGTGTTGTTTGTGTTTATGGAATATCCAGTCCAGAAGGGCGTCAAGCAAATACATGGGCCGACCCAGGCTGTTTGGAAAGTCAACACAGGCACGGATCACAAGCAAATAACCATAGAACCGTGGCGGGATGGATTTCAATACATTTCTCTGTTTCTCTGCTCTAAATGCCTCGTCTGATCCATATAGAAAGAGAAATACTTGCATTATGTATGTGTGTGTGTGAGTGTGTGTACTGGTAGTGTACCCATACATACAAAAACACAAGTAGGCGTAATTGCACATAAGCTGACTGAACATTGAGACCATATATCATAAAGAAACATGCACAGACACACAAACACATACTGTACAATGGAAAACAATCGCAAAGCTGTACGCACAGTAGTTGATTTGTACACAAATTTCAAAGGGGATGGTGGGGTCTTATGACTTATGGAGACAAACAATTTGATAGTGAGGAAGACAGCATGGAGGGTAGGGGACCAGCCCTTTTCTTTATATTGTAACAGCACAAAGGTAATTCTCTATTCAAAAGACACGCAAATTAGGGATGTTAGGTATCAGATAATGCCCTTAACCAAGGCATTGTTCTCAGAATTGGAGTTGGTCCCCGGGCGCTGCACTGTGGCTGCCCAGTGCTTGTAAGTAGTAATGATTGGTCAAATACAGAGGACAAATTTCCCCAGGGGGATCAATAAAGTGTAACTTAACATAACTTAATACTCATGGCACTTTTATCTTATCCAAACTTTACATTTATCGTCATCAAACCTCTACTCATGCTTGCTTTGTCATCCTCTCCTGCTTGCTTTGCCTCTGCTGCATCGTCTATTAAAACATCAACCTGAACCTGGTGTGTGTGTGTGTGTGTGTGTGTGTGTGTGTGTGTGTATGTGTGTGTGTGTGTGCATGCGCATATGTTTACATTTGTTTCAGCCTTAGCAGTTATCTGTTTCCTTTATCAGCATAGATTACCACCCAAATCAGTAATCAAATTATGAGCCACTGCACAAAAAGCCTTTGTGCTCCAAGTCCTATGATCCTTAGTCAAATTTTCTTTCGTGAGAACGACACACGAAGAGCTTCCTCCCTTTGACGGTGTCTACCTGCCACTTCAACAACAAAATTCAAACTAGGTTAATCTTTACTTCCTGTTTATTTTGTTGCCTGGCAACATCCCGTTGAGGATGAAATGTAGCCTAATGTATGGCCTAATTTATTTATTTATTTTTCTTCATTAATATAATTTTGGTGTTAAAATGTCAACTAGCTCTCTAATCTCTGTTTAATCTCTGTTTCTCTTCTGCCCCGCTTCAAAAAGTGTAGGCTAAATTATAGAAAATAATCATTATGACTCCTGACGTTTCTCACACCTTTAGTTTTCTTCTTTTTGAAGAAGTCCCGCAGATCTACCTGCCCACCAGCCCATTTATAATAGCCAAAATAATATCCTCAAGGTGTCATAGCCGCCTTGCAGGTTTTGCTGTGCCATCAACCAATAAAAAAACATGCATCTGTATCAATGCAGGTGTGTGTGACCCCCCGCCCTCGGATTTGCTGAAAACTCCATATGTGCTATATTCTCTAAAATGATTAAATATCAATAATAAGTGGCTTACACATTTCTTGATTAAATGATATCTTTGTGCCATGAGGAGGGATGAAAGGGGGATGGCAGTGTTACAAAGGGGATTGTTTTTGACAATTTCTATTTCACAGGGGATGGCATCTCCTCGCATCCCTCCTCAAATCGACTACTGTGTACGCATGCACACCAAGGAACATAAAAGCATGCACAAGCACACACACGCACATACAAACAGACCCACACAACACGCGTACAAACCAACACATATGAACGCTACACAAACAACTAAACTGAGCTTTGTGTTGACTCCGTTTGGCCTGCCTGGCTGTTTTTGGATGTTTGTTTGCGCTGTGTTGGAACGCAGGGCCTGAAGAAGAGCCTGATGAGAGATGAACATGCATGAGCGCCCTCATCCTTTCTACCCCGTTGCTTCCCCCTAGTTAGTGGAAATGTCAGAGCGCTGGTGCCTTTGCGGGAGGAGGGGGGGGGGGGGGGGGGGGGGCTTTCACTTCCGCTTCGCAAGGTCCCTAATAGTTCTGCTTGGGCCACAAGGGTCCCCTAAACTAAACTAAACCCCCTAACTGCTTCTATCTGTGATTGTCCCTCTCAATCTCTCCCTCTCTCCCTCTCTCTCGCTCTCTCTCTGTCTCTCCATCTGAGTCTGATTTGGCTCGAGGTAAACAGAGTGGGATGTGAGCTTTCTGAATCATAGAGGCAGAGATGGACAACCAGCCAAACATTTAGAGTGTAAGAGAGGGAGTAGGAGGTGGAACATACAGGCAATAATGAAGAATGCAGGAAAGGAAACAAATCACAATGCTCTGACATCACTGTCTGGTCCTGCTGTGGTTTGCCTGCACACTGACTGCCGCCCATGTCTCTGTCTCATCGCACAAAACATTCATCAGAGCGATAACATATCTATTTCCTTTTTATTACTTCTTCTAATGAAGAAAGTAATAAAACGGAATATCCAGAATATGCCTGAGTTTCTACATCCCTTAGGTAAAACTATAAACCATTACTGCAGGGCATCATTTTAAGAGGAAAACAGAGGAAATGGGAAGATCCAAGTGCATGCAAGCTTTATGTAGTGACTCAAAAGTGTGTTAATTCCTCAACCCACTTTTTTTTTTTTTTTTTCCTGGAAATGGATATGAGAAGCCTGCATTGCTATGGGGTGCGAGGGTGGGAGGGAGGAGGGGGGGTATACACACAATAAACAAGCTCCTCTTGAATTGGCTTAATCTCATTTGGCTCACTAATGCGGCAGTGGGCGCACCAACACACCAGCCCTGAAAACCGACTCAAAAGACAGAAACTCTGAGCCCCTACAGCACATACAGCAATGGATTATTTGCCTAATTCAACTGAATTAAGTACCTTCACGACTTCTGTTGTTGCATTGACTCACGCCTGTGCCCTCTAGCCTCAGTTTACCTTGACTGAACTACAAAGAGTTATTGATGAAGGGACACACACAAGCTAATTTCATTGACTGAGGCTTTGTGTCTGGTAAAAGGTCTCGTGTAAAAGGCTTCACGCCTGTCACAAGTGTTTTATCATCTCACGGGCTGCAGCGGCCGCAGAAGCGCTTATCATTTTGGGGAATCTTTGATGTCTGCACAATAAAAGATTCAGATGAAAGCCAGTCAGGGAGCGCGGAAGTGATTGACACAAGGGGCTGGGCAGCTTGTGTGGTTTCTCACTGATGCATAAACTGGATTCAGGAAGGCTGTCCAAATACGCCTCCGACAACGTCTAGGGTTTTTTTTTTCAAAGACGGAGCGGGGAGGGTGAAGCTGATAATGGGCCTGTCATCTAAGCTCCGGCAAATTCCAGCTAGCTCTTGGAGTTCTGAAAGATGAGATAAACACGACTCCAAGATGTGACAAATATTGCTACCGAGTACTTCTGACGCTGAAGGATTCTTATCAACAAAGAGGAAGGTGTCTAAGTCGGCTAATGTCTTTCATTAGACAACAATTTTCAACAAAGATACTACATGGTCTGTTAAAATTCAACTACCACAGGTACAGAGCAAACAGGCTACTGTGCACCATTTATAAAGACTCACAAAATCTTCACAGCAAACCTCACTAACTGTCACAAATAGCGACATTATACTCAACAAACAGTCGACAAATTCATATATTGTCGCTGTTGAGTGACAACCTTGTATTTCCAAAATGACAATGTATCTCGAATGACAAAGAAAAACAGCCTTGTTTTTAGCTTGATGACAATGCTTTTTTCAGTTTATCCAGTGGGTTTTGACATAAGCACAAGAGGTCGGAGTATTTTCTCAACCCATAGAGGCATTGATTAGTCCTTCACTTGAAGTGAGGACATGAAAATGGAGATACAGGATTTGCACAAGACAACAGCAATAAGTTTTAAGATCCTTGTATTCAGGCTGCACAGTAGCAACAAATCAACCAAGAAGACAGGCTTGTCCTACATAACTCCTCCTTGTCCTTCCCTGCTGGCCACCCTCACAAACAAAACTCTGTAATTCCACTACAGAAGGAGTGGAAGGATATGGAAAGATGGAGGACAACATGAATGGAAAAAGGATCCAAACAATAATTCAACTCCGCATTGGAGGACACGGAGGAGATTGCTTCACGCTCTGTTTCTCCTGCAAGTGTGTGTGTGTGAACATGTGTTGTGTTTTACATGTGTGAGTCCTTGCTTCCTTCATGTGTGTTTGTGCTTGGATGTGTGCTGCGTACATCTGCGTGTTCGAGAGCAGCAGGCGTGATGCTCGGTCCAGTCCTGCCATGACTCTCCCAGGACGGATACTTTGGCCACATCCGCCAAAAAAACCCAAAATACAGTGACTTTATGTACATCTACTGAATAGATGCACACAGACAACTGCAGGGTAGAGTTAACTCACTAAAAATGACAGCAGTGTTTCTTCATGTGTGTTGGAATTATAAAGGTATTATTTCCTACCATTTTACATTCTGTTGACTGTGGAGACAGCCAAATATTCAACATGGCAAATATCAACAACAAAACAAATCAGATTTGTTGTCACATTGTTTGGAAGGTAATCTTTCCTACTTAGTCCCACTTTTCAGCATGGATCAATCTAATCCCAAAACAGGCACCGATATCACAGTGTAACCACTGACGATAAGATAACAAAAGCAACAGAAAAGATAACAAAAATCACACTTAATCCCAACAAGCCCCATAGCATGCCTCCCCAACACACACAAACACACACACACACACACACACACACACACACACACACACACACACACACACACACACACACACAGGCCTATTAACAACCCCAATAAGCTAATGAATGCTGGCTAAATCATGAGTTACTGAGCACCTTTATAGCAGTGGCCCTAATTGATCCAATAAGGCCATTAAGAGTTTGGGTAAGATGAGAAAATAAAAGCTAAGGCCATTTCACCAGCAGACTGCAGCTATTTACCCAGCCTCCATCAATAACCTGCACTAAGGAGACACAATGGAATTCAGACAAATGCATAGTCAGAGCCGGATATTAGAGCAGAGGCCTTAGCCAGCACCTGAGAGTTTTCACAAAGCGCCAACGAGTGGAGTTTTCAGCAAAGCCAAGCTGAAAACAACAACAAAAGCAAAACCGAATGAAAAATGGGCTTTGACTGCTGAGCCAAAAGTTGGGTTCATTTAAAAAAAAAAAAAAAAAAAAAAAAAAAAAAGGAATCAAAAGTGGAGCAGTTTTTAAGGTTTAAAAGTCTCGCCCTGTTCCATCCCACAGACATCAAAACATGTTGTAAACTTAATGTTGTCATTCCCAACACCCCCACACCCCGCTGCCTCATTACATTTCATAAGAGATAGTTGGGCAGGGTGGGGCTGGCAGGCTTACACAAGCTAAACCATGGAACAAGCAAATCCTCAGCCATTAAAGTTTTAACTTGTTACCATAAAAGCACTATTTTAAATTGATGATAGAAAAACACAAGGCACTGCCTAAAAGTATACAGCCTAGCGCACATAAGTCAGCGTTACCCAAATTCCCTGCGGGGATCATTAAAGTTTCATCCTGTCTAATCTTATCTCCATTTGAATATTCAGGGATTCGCTGAAAGTCAGAGATGTGAAACACAAGGCAATAAGATGGGTGATTCTTGCCCTCTCCATTATCCGCCCCCCATCCACTCAAAGCCCCCTCTTCATCCTCTTGGAAGAGAAACAACCGACAGCTAAGATACCCTGCCACACTCTCTCCTGCTTTACTTCTGCCTCCCATCCTTCTGCGGTCATAAAGCAGCCGCCCACAGACAGGAAGAGAGAGTTATCGATACACGAGTCAATCCATCCACCTCCACCGGCTCCTTCCAAAGGCAGGCAGCCATCCATGTCAGGCCCTGGTCGACGGAGCCTGGGCCCATAAAGTCAATACCATATCCATCAGCTAAATAGACCGCCTGCAATCCAGGGTCAGGATTGTTTATGTGAGGTGCAGTGGAGTCATGTGTGCATGTGTGTGTGTGTGTGTTTGCATGTATGTTTTAGGTGAAGAAGACACATGATGTGCAAATGAGCTCTCCACATGCCAGTGTGAGTCAATAAGCTGCGCACGGACAATAATGATAATGCAATGGAGAGGCATTGCCTTGCACTGCAAAAACTATCTTGTATCCAGACTTATCAAGCTTATTTTAGGATTTTTTTTAAATGAAATTATCTTACTGCACTTGCAGATAATTTTCACTCAACTTATTTCAGGATATTTACTTGGTAAAAGTTAAATTGTTTCACTGTATCAAGATTTTCTTGATTGTTTTCTGATGATTACTTGAAAGAAATCATATTGGCATGTATCAAGTGAAATTTATTGAAACCAGCAAGCTTATCTGCCAGTACAGTGAGATAATTTGACTAAAAATATCATGAGATAAGCTTTATATGTCTGGAAACAAGTTAAAATCATTGGACACTGGACAGCTTGCCATTTTTTGCAGTGTGCAACTTCATGGTTCATCACTTAGGCTCAAAGTTGGTAAAGGCTAAACAGGTAAAGCCTCCCATAGTATGCTAAGACAACTACAAAGGCCGACTCACTTCCATTAACTAAAATGGTTCATTCTGAGCTGCCCAAAGTTAATAGCTGCCCTAGGAGTATCTCGCCAGCTCCCTTTGTGCGTGCCACAGAAGGGTAATCATCCTCATTTCCGTTGATAACCTCAGAGCAGCCCTCTCTCATCATCTCCCACCTCCTTCCTCCTCTCTCTCCTCCATATCCCAGTCAATCTGACACCTCCAGCCCTCCACCGCCACGTTGGCTCCGGCTGACAGGCCAGCTCTCAGGAGAGGAGACCCCGAGGAGGAAATGGCAGCCGTGTGACAGAGTGACTGGCAGAGTGGAAAGCTATATCTATCTTCTGCCAGAAGGGTGCTTTAAAAGCAGGGAGAGAGGGACACTTCCCAGAGACGCAAAAGCAAATCACAGCATTTCCACTCCAGTCTCTGACACATGGGCAGACGGAAAGATAAATAGATGGATAGAGGTCTAGAGTTCTACTAGAAGAAGATTGTTTCATATCCCTCGTATTTGCATATCCCTCCAAGGTGCACGCTCATGGCCCGCTACACACACAGATTTCTCCAGACAGGCTGGAGCGCAAGGTCTCCTGCGGTTCAACGCCCTTGGAGCATTTTGAGGTTTAGTACCTTGCTCAAGGGCAGTTCAGCTGGGATGACGTAATACCAGCCAGGGATCGTACCAGCAACCTTCCAGTTATTGACCTGGCTCTCGACCCCTTAGCCAGCTTGCTGCTGTACATGTGAGCAGCCAAATAAATAGAGACACAGACACAAGCATGTGGATGCGAGCGCATGAACCCCCACACATCAAACCCAGCCTGGCTTCACTGCTGCACCACTGCTCCAGGACTGAATTCAAAACCTTGCTCCTGACCTTCCAGTGCATCCACGGAAATGCCCCCATCGTACCTCAAGGAACTCCGCACCATGGGGGACTGAACCGCCTGACTACCTGAGGGCACATCAGACTCTGGGCTCTTAGAAAAAACAAAAGGCCTAAAAACCTTTACCGAAAAGCATTTTCAGTGAATTAGGAAAATGCCTGCCTTTGTTTATTTGTATTTCATTTTCTCTCCTGTTTCGTTTTATCTGTTTTTAAATCCTTCCTGCAGCCTAAATCTGCTATATTATTATCATTATCGTTACTATTATTATGGTACTGATTATAACCTTTCCTTCATGTTTCTTTTTATTCTCATTCCATTGTCTCCTATTGGTCAGTTGTTATTCCTGTAAAGCCCTTCTTAACTTGTGTTAAGAAAAGTGCTCTATAAATAAAGTTTATTATTATTGATGTTGTTATTTTTATTAATATTATTACTATTATTGTTATTATTAAGGGCCATTCAAGGTAAAGGTATAATAATGCAGTCTCCTTACTAATATTGTGACCAACAGGTTCCCTTCTGCTGTATATGGCCAACCTGTGAACATCAGTCTCCATTACCCCAGGCACTGATCCTAACGCCCCCGTGTACAGTAGGTGACCCCATGTACACACACACACACACACACACACACACACACACACACCTAGACTGCTCCCATCCAGGACATACGTATGCTCCCTCCGTACGCAAACAATCTGCCACCGCACACACACAATTACCCCCAACCACGACATCCATTATGCTATTAATGCTGCTGGTTGAGACGGAAGTCCGCTGGCCTGCTTGGGCTAATGGGCAGAGAGCATCGGCGAGCGGCGCAGACTTGGCACAGCGGGGCAGAGCGCTGCCCCGGGGCCGGATTGAGGCTGGCAGCAGGACTCCCGCTGCTGTCTCTGACTCATCGCTGGGAGTCATATGACCGGCCTCAGCATGCTGGTCTCAGATTCCACAGCGAACAGATGACTCTAGCTTTCCTGACTTCTGTGCAAACACACACACAAAGAGACACACACACACACACACACACACACACACGCACATAGACAGATTATGTCTCATTTTATGCTTGCCAGAAGGCTAAGCATCATCATGTGCTGATATCGCTGAGAGACTGTAGTCTTTTCACTAGGTCCTTGCATATCTGAAATGTCTTCCAGTGCAGTTGCATTGGAAGATTGCTTTTTTCCAGTCACATTTCACAGTACAGTTCAAATTGCTTGTGGAAGTGTTTCACTAGTAGCTAGTAGGAGATTCATTTCAGGTTCCCTGGTTTCCTGATAAAGCAAGTCCTGTCATTTTACAGCATCAGATTGTTTGATTTAGGTTTTGCACATCATTTGTTTAACTTCCTTGCTCTAAATTGGCTTAATCCTTTTTTGAGGATGTAAAGTTACCACAGTAGGCTTTGCTGAGTGTAGATTAGCAGTAAGTGATTAGTTAAGTGATTATGGCTATTATTGCTGATTCAATTGTATTAAATTAAGCTGAGCATGTAACTGGCACACTTGTTATGTCTTAGAAAGGCACTTACACATTACTTTCCCACATAATTCTACATATCTAAGAGAGACAGCCACGCTCTCTGTCTCAGATAGACTGACAGGCCACACACACACACATACACACACACACACACACACACACACACAGAACAATCCCCCTTGGGAATGATAGAGGATAGGGGAAGGAGAGAGGGAGAGCAGTGGAATGGATAGTCACACTCACACATACGAATGGACACAGATACTGATGCAGAGACAGGTATAGGCAGGTATATATGCACACACATGCATGCTCATGCAAATGCACACATGCTCAGTCTCTCTCTGACAGACAGACATGCACACACACACACAGTAGCTGTATTTTTTCTCAGACACACACATATATTACTGTCTATCTCTGCCTATATCTCTGTCTCAGATAGACAGGCACAGACACAGACACAGACACAGACACAGACACAGAAACACACTCCTCCAGTCTGTTGTGTGTCTCAGTTCATTAAAGACATCCTGCCTGGGCACTGAGGTCATGGGGGGGGGGGGCAAGAGGTCAGCCACCACAAAGCTCCTCAGCCCTGTCCCTAGAGGGCAGAGATTAACCAGGTCTGTGCTAAACACACTGACAGCACCATCTATTCCCCCGCTACTCTGCTGCTATTGTAGAAAGTTTGAAAGCTAGAAAGAGACTCTCACTTAGTGGCCCTTATTCATTAAGATATAAACTTTTCAGTGTGGAGGGGCCTGCATGAAATGAATTGATGCTGGAATGAGTTAGTTTATTTTTATTTTGCCTACATTTGAACACAGGAAAGACAGCAGGTATGTTTTGGTTTGGTTTGTAAGTGCGCTCTGCTGCTTTAAGGCTTCCTCCAGTGACTTCATCCTCCCATTCAAATATCGGATCCAGTCACTATCCCTGTCAAAATAAGGTTCTGGTTTGCAGCAGAGGAATCAGGGCAAGGCTATGGGTTTATTTGTGAGGCTTGTTTGAAAAATGTAAAATTGTTTTCCGAGGTCACTGGAAGGAGGAGTGTGTGTTAAGGACAACTTACTGAAGAGTTTGTCTGAAACCTCTGCCACACAATTGGGTTGCAATTGTCCTTCCTGTCTAGTGACATGTTGTGACAGACGCTGTGTTTAGTTCTAATTGACCTTTGACCGTAGTACTTGTGCTGGGCTAAAGGGTTAGCAAGGCTACGACAGGCTAATAGCTGCTTTGTGCAAGCAGCGAGCTGCTGATGTTAAATGGTCTGTCTCTAAAGGGTGACAGGCAGTCCAGTGGACGCCTCAAGGACGCAGACAGCTAAAGCTACGGGGTGGGTCTAACAACCGCCTGACAGAAATGATAATGATTACCTCAGGACAGGTTGCTCTGTGTGGCCTCAGATTTACCCACAGGGAGCAAATTTGTAGCTATATAACAGTAATTTGAACTTCGATGGAGGACACAGCCCATTTATTCCAATGAGAAACCCTGCAAATTAGAATTAGCATTTGTTTGTCTTTCATCCAAGGAGACTGGGCTCTCTACTGAAGTAGATGTGAGGTTTTGCCACCACCCACTTTAACCAATGAGCCATATGTTAGTAGTCAATCTAGGCTAGTTTGGGGCAAAGGGACGCAGACTAAAGCTGGTGGGTGGATAATGTGTGTCAGCTGCAGCCACTCTTAATCGATGGCCAACACTTCTGTGTTATTATAGACGTGACTGGTGTAAAACACCAATTAACGCGGTCTCTGCCACCTCTGCTGTGGTCAGTAGAGTGTGCCTCCAGTTTGTTTACAGAGCTGGTCGGTAAGTAGTTCATCTTCTGGACCAGCACTTTATCATACTGGATGCTGTTTGCTCCGTTGTTCTGTCCCACTCTCTCTGAATCGCTCCCTCATCCTCTTCGTCACTTTCTCTCTCTGTCTCACACATCACTCTCGCTCACTCTCAATGCCCTTCTTTTTTCATCGCTTTCTCTGTCTCTGTAGTCTACTGATAGGTGCCAGATGACTAAGTATCACACTGTTCTGGTAGTGCTGACAAACTGTGCTCCTGTGGCAGATTTAAAGTGCTGAGCAGCCATGTAAAGAGCACGTAAATCAATTTACCTGCAACTAGGAGCTAGGCTTATATCCAAAACAGCAGATATCGTATGAGTTAGCAACAGAAGAACATACCTTGGCAATATAACGCAAGTAGGTCAAATGAAAGGCAAAATTTTCAAGGGAATTGAATACCAATGCAAATGTGCTAATCTACTTCCTTCCTTGGAGGCATATTGTTAAATATTCAGGAAGTAAAGTGATATATTCTAGAAATAAACTAAGGCAAATCATGTGCGGGGTCTTGTTCAATTATACGGAACAGAGTCAAAGACGATAGCAAGGTTAAAGTTCCAACATATGAACAGTGCTCTGAATCAACTGAACTGTACAACCCCTCTGTCAATTAATATGACATAAATTAGATGCGGTAGGTAATCTGCAATTAGAATTGATTATGCTTCAATTCAGTGGGTACTAGTACATGATCTGACACTACCAATGTATTTGCATCCTTTCAGAATAGGTGACTCTCCACAACCAAACTGCATTTAATCGGTTGTTGACATTCACGCTCCCCTGCCTTTTGCTCCTGTCATACACAATCAGCTTCGGATGAGGGAGGGGGAGGTGGGGGGGGGGGGGGGGGAGCAGCTTTTTAAAGCGATGAAAAGGGGACACAAAGGGAGAGAAAGCGGAAGATAACTAAAATGTCAAAGTCTGGGCGTGTTCTCCCGTTTTCATTCTCCGTGAAGAAAAAAAAAAACCCTGCGCATCTTGGGCCACGGCTGAAAACTGTGGTCATCTCTAAAGCTATCTTTTCTATTTTTCCCACTCAGGTTTTTGACAAGCACCATGCATCATCACCCAACAGAAAGAGATAGAGGAAACCAGGAAATAAAGAAACTAGCCAATGATAAGCCACTGCAGACTTTTACAAAACACAGAACAGGGTGTGACCTCAAGGAAATTAAATTGCCAAAAAGCAAGCAGGCTGTTCCAAAACCCTCTACAGTCAAGGCTCCGAGGTTTAGCAAAGTCTTCCCTAACCATCCAACTCCCTCACCACAGAGACTCGGAAATTCAGTATTTTACGGGAACCCCCGGAGCCGAAGACAAAGGAAAAACAATGGCGGTGGGGGATCGGGGGAGTAAAAGCTTCCAGCTCAGCCTCGGCTCAACAGCCCCATCGCGCCAACCTACATCTGGGCCAAATTACGCAACGCGGCCTGCCGACCACATCTGCCTGTATGACTAATCACTGTGACAGGGAAAGCCTCCAACCGAGGCAGCACAATACCTACGCTCGTGCGCAAACAAAGATGCTCAAGCACGTACAGTACACACACAAACACACATTCTCTTCTGATCACCAACACATTCCCTTGAGCAACACTGTACAACGAGTAACAATATCACAATAGCACAAAAACCCAGGGATCCTCTATGGCCTGAATGGTCAGTTTTGAGGCAAAACATCTGTTTATGTTTTGTGTGCAGTGCTCAAATGTTGCTGACACAGCCCGCTAGTGAAAGGGCTTCAAGAGGACAAATCAGCACACCATTAACTAGAGTACTTTGTAATAATACTTGGTCAAATAGTTCCACAACAGTGATATTCTGTGGCTGTTTAAATACTTCTCAGATCCCCTGTGAGAGCCTCCATTCAGACCAGAGGCAAGTCTGAGCTTTCTGCTGGGTGCTCTGTTTCTGCCTAATCATGCCAAGGTTAGTTCAAGCCATTGAAGCTACTCAAACAGGCCTGCGGGGGGAGCATGGGGGACAAGGCACCAACAGCAGTGAGCCAAGCCCAGAACAGTGTTCCTCAGTGGGGCTTTTATCTCACTCTAGCCTGGGGCTCCTCTTGGGAACCGGGCTGGGAGTGGAGGACAGACCCCTCGCTATGTATTGGCACCATCAACACAAAAGTCACTTTCACCATGCTGGCCACGCTACTGGCTACTGTAGGACAAACTTGATAGATGACTATGTATAGGGTACATTGTGAGTGTTTGCGTGTGTATGTGCATGTGCGTGTACATGAGTGCGTGATCACATTCTCTCTGCGTCTGTGCATGTGTGTCAAATTGAACGCAGGCTAATCTTTTCAAGGCCTCCCATGTTGCCATCAAACCATCAAAGCTTTGTTTCAAAGATCAAAATGCACCAAAGGTCAAAAGTGCAAGGGTCAATCACATTTACCGATTGTTCTGTTCCACTGCACCTGTACACACATGGAGCACACAGATAGATGATCCACACTACTGGTAACATTGTCAATAACTGAGCCCAGAGTGACAGTTATCTTATCAGGGGACATGGTGATTACAGTTCAGGTAATGAGGGAGAAGTCTCTCTCATTTGTCATGCTTTGTGGCGGAGCTGCGGCCATGCAAGACTGATAGAGCCGTCTCACCGAGACACAATACCACTGAAGCTGCAGGCCAAAGTTAATTGGGGTAGCAGAGTGATAAAGAGTGGCCAGCATGTGTGTGGCATGTGTGGGTGGAAGTGTGCACTGTGTAAGCACGCAAGCATGTGCAACTGTGTGTGAGGCCCAGCCTGCTCCAACGACAGGTCTGGAAAACAAGTGAGCATTAACTTCAAGTAATAATCCACAACATTTTCCAAAAGAAGAATATAAATTTTGCTACTCTCTATCACTGATCACTATCACTATCGTCTTTCCATGGAAAAATCTTCTGGCGCATAAGTGATGCTTTTTATGTTTCCAGTGGCAGCAACAGCAGTTTGTTTGGAATAAATAGAAGAAGAACTGTGTAGTTAACATGAACAGCTACATAAACTCAAACTTCATCAACAGAAAATCCAAGGAAAAAGACATCACAGCACTGGATACTGTTTGATGTGAGCGGTCTCTGGGAAGTGCAGTGCAAAAACACCACAGCAAAGGCCGCTTCGCACCAAAGATGTCACCAAAATAAAAAGAAAACAAGGATTTCAATACTGTGATACAACAAAATAGCCAGTTGCTTTCAATATGTGATTGTGGTTGCATCAGTGCTTGTAAAATAAACCATACAACTACATCTACATAAACCATAATTCATATGAAAAACAAAAAAAAAAACTACTGAGGATCGAAGATAGTATCGCAAGCTATATTCAACCCGGTGCTGCAGAGCTTCTACATCTGGTTCAGTAGCTCAGAGAATACAGGCTGACATGCTCCTCTACTGCTTTCTCAGAAGCACTAATACATTCACACACACACACTCTCACACACTCGCACAAGCAAACATACACATTCACGCCCTGGAGGAAAACATCCACTTCTTAATTAGGGCCTAGAGTTGGGGTGTATGAGACATGCCTGGAAAGTAAAAAGAAGCAGAATTACACAGATCTAAGAGAGGGAAGGCATAGCAGTAAGACTAGAAACCACAGCTGTTATCACCCACTGCAGAATCAGCCATGCCACCAGGGAGAAGCACTAACAGACTTCTGTGGGGCAACTGTGGGACTATCCTCTCTACGTTCTCCTCAAGAGGTGAATTCCTTCTTACCAGACTGTCACTGTAAACAAATTATTTCTTTTTAAGTGACATACCTGGATAAATATTCTGGAATAGGCTGCCTGGAACAAATGGTTATCAAATCGCACGTTGAAGAACAGTTCAATTAAAGAAGAAAATACAATGGGACTATAGGGAATGCTGAAGAAAAAAATGTTGTGGTGTTACATAATGTAATGAAATCACAAAATTTGGTATTTTTCCTTTCCAGTACGAGGAAGGCGGAGCTAGGCCCAGTTCTCAAAACTCTCTTTTTCCTTTTACACTTTTGACAAAGGATATCAGATGGAGTGCTAATGCTTAACATACAAAAACAGCATCCCCGGGGCAGTGCAGGATCCCCTATCATATAATCACCTTCTCAAATCCCAGATAGACCTGTCAGAGAGAAGCAAGTCCCTATAATAAGATGTCAATCAGCAATCCACTTGGCTTCACTGAGGGAGCAAATAGCGTCTGGAGACCACCGTTGACAAGACCCTGCCGTACGTCACTCAGCAGCATGCCAGCATGTACGAGCATGAGCTAAGCACTGCCACAACACGGGGGATTGAGGTGGAGAACTAAGCGGAAGTGAAAGTGGCAGTGGGGCAAGGGTGTAGACGGAAAGTGTTGTTGCATGTGTGAAACGGCTGTGCAGTGGGTGTATCTTTCATCTGCCTGTTGCAATCAAAACCAGAAATCAGTTTAATCAGCAAGTATAACAAACCGGCAGAAATGTGTCTTGGTCACACTGGTGCAGAGCCATATTGTCAACTCACAGTATACACACTGGTAGACATGGTGCAAGGATATTAGCTCACACTTCACGGTGTAAAGGGACAGTGCAAGACAGCTGTGTGTGCATATCACTCTCTATGTATATACATTCACAATCTATACCTGTGTTTTATAGCATATAGTATAGCTGCAGAGGGAAATGTGACCAAGAGTGGGATGGATATGGAAGGGTTTGTATTTATGTAATTGGCTGATATACTTAGCAGTATAATGATGAGACACTTTTTGGCTCTGGCTCTGATCTTCAAAACAAGTGTATTTTACTTGGGGATACAATTCATGACACAATGGCATTTTCACATTATTATTGTCTTTTATGGTCAAATGCAATAGCAGAAATTGCATGAAGGGGAAACAGCTTGACAGAGCACAAAGGGGGAAAAACTAAACATGTCAGCTTTGGTAAGAGGATATAAACAAACATCTAACTTACTTTAAAATTTATGAGGACCCCAAAAGGGGGAATTTAGCCTGAAGCTAAGATCTGGGAGGTAACCCAAGTGGTGCTGATGATCATTGCTGTGCTAGTCTTCAGTAAAACTCCTATTTAGATCAAGGGCATCAAAATAAGCAGACAGCATTTACATGCAGTCTGTCATGTGAATTCACGGAGCTTGCTCCAGTGCTAGACTCTTTGATGAAAATAAAAGATGAAGTGACTTGGGTTTCTTCGCTAATGTGCATCTCAACTGACATTTGATATTACAGCAACAGAGCCCTTAGGCAAAAATAATTGGACAATTATTGGGCAATCTCCACTCACATGGCTGGATTTCATTTGACCTTTTATTTTAGCCAGAGAGGGTAAACATGGTATCACAATCCTGATCATCAAACTGTGAGCAGGGTTATCAGGTTAACTTTAAACGTAATCAATGATTCACTGTTGCCAAGGGTAGGAGCCCCACAAGGCCACTGAGCCTCTATTTCAGTGCAGTTATCAAGGACGCCGAAAGAGCAAGCGGCCAATTACAACACAGTGGAATGGGACAGTCACTCAGCTAAATGGCCTTCTCTTTGTCCACAGTAGGAAGCACATTCTGGGGTAATGAAATCAAGGTGAAAGGAGACAAAGAAGCCAAAGACAATGTTCTTCTTGAGACGAGGGGAAAATAGGTGTCAAGGTCCACCGACCACCAAGGCCGTAGAGGACGACCCGGCCCGCCAAACAAACACCAAGTAAGGCTCCTCCTTGGGGACGGAATATGGCGTGACTGACAGGGACCGGTGGAGTGGAAAGGCTCAAGAAAGTGAGCTGGATCAACGCCTATAGTCGACCCCATTCAGCTGTGCGCTCTCACATCCTTCATAATCCTGCCAAGAGCTGCCATTGTAAGTGTCCTTTGAATGAGTCTCCGTCAATCCCCAGATTAGCCAAAGTCAGATGTGACTGGAAGCCGCAATGAGGGATGATACGTGTTGCGTGCCGTACCTGCACATGCACAGCGGTATATTTCTCCATTAATCCTACATGCTTGTGAAGTAGGGCTGCACGATATATTGTATTTCTATATATGATATGAATTTCCCTGCTAAACACATCGGACTGCGATATGAAGCGTCAAAAATTTTGTGTGTATCTACATTGTACATCACAGTAGCATTTGTGACACCTTGCTTCAGACGCAATAGTCAGACCATAGTAGCTTTGTCAAGTCGACAACAATTGTAAAAATGTAAACACAGCCCACGTGAAAACGTTAAATGAATGAAAATGGAGAGATGAGGCACACACAACATCCCAGTAAGTCATGGTAACTCTATCTATAAGCAGTCATTTTTGCAGAGAGATGTATTTATAGCTAACATAGCATAGATATTAGACCCTATGGGAACTGTAACATTAGCTGCATAGCATTACATGGGTCTGGGTGTTACATCTGCCTGTTTGTCTCCTAAACAAATAGGAACAACCTGATACTCTACTGCAATCAGGGTAGAGCCCAGTATGGGTGCAGCATGGCACATGAGCAGTGGAATAAATTGTATGTGAGATGTCACTCGGTGCAAGGGCAGAGAAAGAAGGAGTAACGCCTGCACACTTGCTCCATGTTACAAAAGTTTAATAGTGACAACGTTTCGATCCTACTTGGATCTTCGTCAGGTCAAAATGTTTGAAAAATGGAAACCACACCCATATTTATACATCATGCACACCCATGGGCTGACAAGCTCTATGATGGCAGGTGTGGTTAACCATCCAAACCGCCCAGGGTGATAAACATCTAAAAATACTCAAGTGCAAGGGCAACAAAACAAGTTGAGTCTACAGCATATGACAGCGTATGTGTCTTATCATTTTCTGCCACAGCATCCTGTTTCCTGACTGGTTAGCATTTAGGGTGGGCCCCAAGTCAATAGGCAAAAACATTGCTGCTTCTATTCTGTGTAACACAAAAGGCTGGGCTCCAATAGCAGGCAGCGACAGGCTAATTGCTGCTCAGCGGGAGTATAGGAACAAGGGAGGCGGTGATGTCACCATGGGGCCATGGGGGACCCTGTGGGGATGCCCCCCCTCCCCCCTCCCCCCCTCTGCACCAGCCTATATGCTTACACTCCCTTACCCCCCACCCACCACCACCAACACTCCTGCTAATACAATGTCCCCCATCCACTGCATGTGCCCGTGACCTCAACCATGACAAAGACAGATACTGTTCTCTTCTCCAATGAAAAGGCTCCCCGGTCGAGACTGCCTATGAATAGCAGCCACCACCATCCCCCTCTTAGAACACAATCCTTCCCAGAATCCCTTGCTGTAATAACCGGGTTGTCACTCAGCCTATTGGGTGTCAGGGCCGTGCGGAGGCCTCCCCTACAATCCTTGTTATTGAGGTGTATGCCGTGTTAGTCCCCCCAAGCAGACGGTGAAACAATGGCCGTCTTTGTTTCTCATTCCACTTTTCATCAACAGGGGGTCGGGTGCTGGGGCGTGAGCGGGAGGAGGCGCGGGTTCTGTCTCGGAGTTGGACAAAAACAAGCGCAGCCTCTCTTCATTCAAGTCCGTGCCAGCTAGAGATGTCTTTGGAGTGGCACAAAGAACGCGATGCTGTCTTTCATGAAAGACAGAGACGGGCTAGGTTTCTCCCTGACCGCTGAAGTCTTATGTTGACTCACAAATATTGTTTCATCCGCTCATGTTGCCTTCATCGCTCCCTCTCTCGATACTTCTCCATTTATCTCTCGCTCCAAGAGAGATGATTTCTTGTGTTATCACGAGTTGACCTCTGTCTCTGAAGCGTCTTATTCTGTCTTTGTAGCCTTCATTCTTTGCGAGGAACACTGTCAACACTCTTATGCATTTAGACAAACACCGCATACATAATTTGCGCTGTGGATGAAACGATGACGATTGTATACGCACACACAAGCATTGGCGCAATGATTCAACACTGGACACTTTGTTCCTCACACACATACACACCAACCGAAAGGATACTAAATACACACACCCATAAAAAACCCTAATAAGTCCTGTAATTCCATTTGACAGACATGTGCAATTAAATCCACCATGAGATATGCTACTCTTGTTAAGTATAACAAGGTCTAGGAAAAAATACGCCAGAGACAGCCTGCATTAGCAAGAATGAAACCATAAATCACTATTCATCAGACATCCTAATTACACTTGGAAATGTGACGTTACTCATTGTGCTTTTTAGTGCCTAGGCCTCAGATCGAAAGGAAAACTAACAGGGAAAATGTACAGTTGGTCACACACAACGGCAGTGTTTACACAAAGGACACTACAGTACAGTACACTACAGTATCCGTCCTCTGTTTATAGATTCCTATCCACACCACCCATTTTTAGACTGTCATAAACACACATTTTTATTCTTTATTTTTGTCAACAGACTGTACAAAGGTTAGAATTCAAAACTATGTGACACTAATGGGCATACACAGAGATTTGCAGCATCTCTAAACAATCTCACTGTACTCCCCAAGTAACCAGATGGCCCCGTCTGTATTTTTTTTGCGCAACCCCCCTTTCCTTCCCTGTCCCATCCTCGGTGCCAGTCATCCCAACTAGTGGAGCATGCCCTGTGCGCCTCGACAAGCAAATAGGCCACTTCACCAGCCTTGCTGCTGTAATTGGAAAGAAGATGGGCCTGTGCTCTGAGGACATTTCACTTGGGCACGACAGTCAAATCAGATGGCTGACTGATATATCCGATGTATACTCCATAGATAAATTTAGCAGAAGTCTCTTTTCTATATTGTACAGTTGGTATTCCTGGCCTTGCCTCTGGCTCGGGGGAGAGATTACATACCTGAGTGAGGTGCTCTGAATTCACTTGCAGTGCCAGCTGTCAGCTGTGGGGAAAACACGAACTTTGACACTTGGCACGGCTGATCAATTACTGTGATTGCTGTGACGTGGTCTGGTTATGGGACATCAAATCAAAGTATATCCAAAGGTCAACATGCACCTTATATCAAGCAGAGTTTAAAAAGAACTATCAATTTAATCCATCAAAAACAAATTTATTGAGTATGATCATCTAAATGCGTGCATGACCTAGTTACCAGGTACATAGGAAATGGTGCATGTGGTTTGGTATGTGTGTGTGCGTGTGTGTGTGTGTGTGTGCATGTGCGTAGGTTTTTGCATCAACACAGGAGTGAGCAGTGATAACGGTCACTGGTCTTTACTATCTTCAAATGGAGAAAACATAGATAGGGGCATGTGTGAGGAAAAGATTGTGTTCATTGGGTATCGCATGTCTCCATTTCGTGTTAAATATATCATCACAATGTGTAATGCAGCATAAATTATCGTTTGAACTGGAAAGCAGCATAAAAAGAGCACTAATGTGTCTCATTTACATGGCAGACCCATTTATGTAAATTCAGATCTTTGGTTCATGGATCGTAGGTTTCGCCACAAACCACATGTGATAGAGATAACCTGCTATTTCTTTACAGTTGTTAAGACTCAAAGAATCCGATCCTGGGTTATATCAATATAGGTCTTGCACATAAATCTCCTGAACTCGCGTCTCCTTTGAGGATTCCACTATTCCCCAGCCAACAAGCAGGAGGGGGGGATGTGCGAGAATAATCCACACTGCTACACTTGCTCATTAAAGAAATCCAGAAAGTGAAAACACACAGCAGATCGCTTCGGTCATTCATCTTCCTGAATTCTTTAGCTAAGCCTCGGAGAATCATGCGGCAATTTCTGTTGCGTCCACGCCGAAGTATGTTAGCGTTGTAAAAGTTTCCTTGTCCAAACACCCTAATTTATCTGCCAGCGCTGTCTTTATAATTGCCTGCAGGAGCATTGTATCTGACATGTGAGATACTAGAATAGAATAGAATAGAATAGAATAGAATAGAATAGAATAGAATAGAATCTTTATTGCCACATGACCAGGGCTGGTGGAAATTGCATTAGGTGCAGCATGATGGAATGAATGAGCAGATAATATAAATTACATAAATACAAAGATTGCAGACACTGTAATCCAGGTAGTTTCCCATGTAAAATTTAGGTTCTCTTTGTTAGCCACTCACCATGGCTATCTTAGTGCAGTTGACATCCGTCCCTAAAGCTATTAAAAGTATATAAGTTAATGCTCTTAGCAATTCACCCCTAGGCTAGGCTAGGCTAGCTGTGCACCCGCGCCTCAAGCTAAACTAACCATATTAGTATCGGGCCCTTGATGCCAGAGGCACGTTCACTCCTTGTCGGGATCAGAGGTATCAACTCTTTGTATGTATGCTAATGAGGTGTCCGAGGGAGTTCCTATCACAATCCTCTTACAGTCACTCTCGAAAAATCTGGATCACCAAAGTGAGAAATACCATCTGCCAGTGCGCCAAAACGTCCCTTCACGAGATCAGATAGATTCCTGCGTAGACATTTCAGCAGATAAATAACTTCAAACATGACGGGACCCATCGAAATCCCACCCATAGTCACCCCTCCCTCATACATGCATTTACAAAACAGTGCTCCAGGCGAAGGAAATGTAATTTGGCAGCCCAGTGCCAGGGAGAGACAGGAGAATGAGTGAAGGCAAAGGTGGGGCTGTATCTCCTGACTGTTCTAGGACATAACAGGAGCTGTTCGTCATGATCAAAGTGTTCAGAGAGAGATTAGGTAAGCAAGGCAATATGTCTACCAACACGCACACCGTTCCCTCTGCTAACCCCCGCCACCACCTCGCCCCCTCAGAGTAAATAACCTGAGTGTCAGCCGCTGACCTGACAGAAAATTGCCTTATTGATCCCCACAGCGATTTTCCAGCATTGCCTTTTCTACCCAGGACCCACAGCAGCACTTTTGGTAGAGGCACTGTAGGGGAAACTGGGACGGTACGAGATGGAATAAGTGTGTGTGTGCGTTCGTGTGTGTGTGTGTGTGTGTGTGTGTGTGTATGTGTGGGTGGGTGTGTGTAACAAGGCTTATTGGGAATTGGGGAGATTAGATGGTCTTGCTGAGTCATTTTTCTCGGACTTTGGTGAGGCACGTGGGAAATTGCTATTGCACATATTCAGTTCCTATGGAAGTGAAAATGGGAAAAGAGCACATCGGGCTTATAGAGCTGTCTCAGGGTGATGCATTCCTCTACACCAAATCAAACACACAGAACAGAAAAGCAGACACACTCTTCCTTTCTTTTCCCTTCTGTATATTTAGCTGTAATCTACAGGAGGCCCCCGGGGCGAGAGTCTGTCTTAGGCAGAGAGGCAGAATGAGGTCCTGTCAGCCCCTCTCCTGGTGTACTCAGCCCCGGGCCAAGTGTTCAGCACACCTCGGAGGGAAGCGTCACAAAAAACACACACACACACACACACATACACACGAATACACATTCACACGTAAACACCAACTCTTGCTTATGTTTCTTTGCTCTCTTCCACAACTGTGCTCCTCTTTTGAACGTTTTTCAATCTATTTTGCATTCGGGCTGCGGAAGCTCTTGTTTACGAACCGTCAGCTTCACACTGAGAGAAGAGGGGTGGGGGTGGGGGGTGGGGGGGGCTACATACGCCCGTGTCTACCCCAAAAATAAACCCTGTCAGTAAAACCCCGGAACTTATCCCTTCCCAAACTCAAAAATGTTTGAAGAAAAAGGTAGAGCGGCGCGCCATTTCATGCCTCTCACATCGGCAGCTGCTGGTGTACTCAAGGTGCTCATTGGAATGCCTGGGATAACAGACCTCGCGGCTGAAGTGCGTTCAAACTCTGCAGGAGAGAGGCGGCGTCCATTCCAACACAAACCAGATGCGGGGGGGGGGGGGGGGGGGGTAGTAGAGACGAGAGAGAGAGAAGAGACGAGGTAACAGAAGGGGAAGAAAAGGAGG
Organism: Centroberyx affinis; assembly: GCF_046629955.1. Classification (NCBI taxonomy): domain Eukaryota; kingdom Metazoa; phylum Chordata; class Actinopteri; order Beryciformes; family Berycidae; genus Centroberyx; species Centroberyx affinis. Next base: position 61,640 of record NW_027281593.1, on the reverse strand, counting down.
GCTGAAGTAGGACTACGGAGCCGGGCAGTGAATGATAGCATGAGAGGAGGAGGGGGTGAAGGAGCACTGACTTACAGCTCGCCTTTGGCCAGGAAAACCAGAATGTTGGTGCACACGGCCACATGACTCATAAATCTCAATTGTTTTCCTTTTTTTCCCCAGCTTGAGTGTTGTCCAATAAAATAAGCCGGCTCTTCGGGACGGGGAGGGGGAGCGTGAATTGCTGAGAGGGCACTTTCCAAGAGCTGATCCCCTGGACCTCCATATAGTAGCAATAACAGGCTGCAGGAAGCGGCTGTTTCTGATTCCTACACTGTTTCTGTTTGTGTGGACGAGTGCGAGGCGACCTCTGACCCTGATATGCTGGCCTGGACTGAGGATGACAGTGAGGAGAAGGTGGACAGGCAGCCAGCTGACACTGATAGCCTTTATCTCTAAGGAAAAGACCGCCTCCGCTGAGTCCACTTCCCGTTTCCTGCTGTTTCAGACCTGGGAAAGCAGAGCTGATTGAGAAACTTCTTCAAAACAAGTTGCAGTGTGCATGCATGTCTATTAGTTTGTGTATAATGTACTGTATTTCTTTGATTGTGTGTCTGTGTGTAGCTGTGTGAGTCCAATCCTCAAAACCATTATTTCCAGGCGCTCGTTTTGCTGAGCTTTATCTGTCACTCAGGGGTAGTTTGAGGACGCCCAGAGTTATTGATGTCTCTATATCTTATGGAGATGAGTCACTGACACCTATTGAAAATTACATGCTCAGATGAGATGTGAGAACAGACACAGTGGGGTGTAAATCTGCTCTGGCCACACTCCTAATTATCCACATATAGCCAGCCTGGAGGTGGTGAGCGTATGTGTGTGTGTGTGTGTGTGTGTGGGTTAAACTAGACGAAACATGCTTCCCTTTATCAAGAGTAGAGCTGCAATGATTAATCTATTAATCGATTAGCTGTCAACTATTAAATTAATCGCCAACTATTTTGATAATCGATTAATCGGTTTGAGTAATTATTTAAGAAACACTGGGAAACACTGATCGACATTTTTCATAATTTTCTGACATTTTATAGACCAAACAACTAATCGATTAATCGAGAAAATAATCGACAGATTAATCGACAATGACAATAATTGTTAGTTGCGGCCCTAATCAAGAGCCACCGGTAATGCATTCCAAGGAAAACGCAGGAAAAGGAGTTACAGCTTCATCCAGGCCGAGCAACAGCAACGCATTTAAGTGTTAGTGAGAGAAGGAGCGCGCTAATGAACTTCATCGGCCCGCGTGTGTGTGTGACCGTGCAGAAAGCGTACACAGAATGAAACGGCTGGGTGCCATGCATACTAAAACTCCAGGCCCGAGTCACATGAGAGATGAACTCGCAGAAGAGCTTGCAAAAGGCAAGGGCTGTTCGGCATGTTTAGAGCGTTTAGAAGCCGCTCTGTTTATGCTAATGCGTGTCAGTAGACTGCAGGTACCCTGAGGGGCTGGCGCATTAAGCTCCATGTTCAAATGTTAAGTGGCAGAAAAAAGGGCTGATTCTGCAGCAATCTGACTGGAGGGGGGGGGAGTCAAGGGAGAGGTCTGCAGAGAGAGGCGAGGATAGGCCCGAGTGGTGTTGATGGGTGGGGAGCGTTGGAAGTGGAAAGGTGTGAGTATAAGTCGAAAAGTTTTCTGAAAAGTTTTGCTAATTGAAAAAATTAAAGTCTCAGTGAAATAAAAAATGACTTTTTCAACTCGTTAGCAAATTCTCCATATCATAACATACGCCTATTTAATGATAAATGCCCCAAAATGTATAGAAAAATCATGTTACTTTATTCCTGGACGTTACTTCATGGCGTTCCAGTATGCGTACACAAGTGGTAACCTGGTACTGTGGTGCATCTTTGGTGCATCCCAGAAATCTTGATTCCTTTTCCTAAGACATCATGGTCTGAAATCTGTGACAGCTCAAGATTATGCGCAAAGCATTTCACAGTGAATTGCTTCGGCACCGAAACCGAGAATGCACTGGGCTTCACCGCCTTTCTGTTTCACTGTTTGTTATTGTCCAAACACTCCAACAGCCCCCCCCCCCCCCCCCCGCCAACATCCTGTTTCAACCGAAATATGACAAATTGGGGAAGTAAGACAAAATAAAATGCTGTATTCTTGTAATTTTATATTTCCCTTTCCATTTCAAATGCAGACATGATCTTGCCTAAGAGCTCGTGTTGAGACATTTTGAAATTGGTGGTTATGCTTGATGCATCTTCACTCTTGGGGAACCTATCTGAAGCCCAGTGTGACCACTGAAGGATGCAACACCAGCAGGCGCACTTGATCTTTGCCGTTCGCTTTAAAGGTTGACGGTACCCCCAGTTTCAGGCTGACAAATCATTCTGATTATGTAGAACCTAACTAAAGTACAAAACACTATGAAACATCCAATGACATTGACCTAATTTAGATTTTTTAACCCCGGAAAAGAGATTTGAAGATTTAGCTCCCAAAACTGCAGTTCTACATATGCAGAGGTAATGCATATTATTGTCTTCTATCTCAAACACCTATCAGTTAACATCTCAAACAACACCTATCAGTTAACACCTCAAACAACACGTTTGTGTGTTTCTGACCCCTTTAAAGACACGGCAGCCATATTTGATTTACATCAGACTTGAGGTGGGAAAACAACAAGACTACTGACTGGGTGAAGAAAGGATCATTTTGATGTATATGTACATATGTTTTCATTTTTGACTGTCCAAAGACCGGTTACCTGGAAGACAGCGAAGCAGTAAACAGAGGCAATCCTTGCCTCTGTTTACTGCTTTGCTGTCTTCCAGGTAGGGTTTCCCATCCCAAGTATGACCTAAATCAAATTTATAGCCACTGTGTGGATAAAGCAAACTGTAATAGACCCTCAGCAGCTGGTGCACCCTCATTCCTTCCTGCATGGGCTAACAGAGACACTGTCAGACAAAATCCGTAGAGAGCAGACCAACACACACCCACACGCACCCACGATCATACACACACACACACACACACACACACACATCAAACACTTCTAAAGTGCAAAGTCCATCCGACACAGCTGGTCCGAAATGTCTTTGAACTGGCAATGAACTCCCCAAGACAACAAATAAGCTAAACAAACAGTCGCTCCACAGATGGCTAACGTGAGCAAATGCTGAAACTTTTGAGCGATGAAGGGAATTCCAGATTATTCTTGAAGCTTTTTTTTGTTCACCTCCAGTAGATATGGGGCATCAGCAAACCCTGTCGAAACTATGATAATCATATCACCTGATTCGATACGCAATTCAATCGCTTTGAGTTATTCCGATTTTGCTGCATCATGCCTTAGCATGCTGCAACACACAGCCAGGCAGCATGTCGAGCCTGTCATAGCAACACGCTGATCTGTGCTACAATTCACCCCACTGCGTTACAAATTTTTTTGACTGCGTCTGTATAATCACAGTCTGTGTTACTGTCATCATTGGAAATTGAGCTGACAGACATACACAATGTGAGAGAGCAATGATTACGGCTCAGATTATAATGTTAGAGAGTGAGTCAGCGTGCCCTCTAACCTGCGATGCTTACAGTGTGTCCTAACAAGAGTGCTGCTTGCCAGAGAATCCATCTGTTTCACTGGGTAGGTTGATAGGAGAGGGCAGACGTGAAAGAAAATCCTCTCTCACTCGACGGGCAAACTCACATCGACACTGTATCTCCAATACAGAGGGGCAGTCTGAACAACAAGCTAGCGGATCAGAGAGAGAGGGAGCGATAGAGGGAGACTGAACAAGACAGATGAAGAGAAAGCGGTACGAAAAGAGACAGAGGGGAAAGCAATGAGGAATTCAAACAGAACAGCATGCGAGGAGAAATGTAGCAGAGATGGAGGGATAGAGGAGGAGATTGGAAGACGAAGTCTACAACCAGAGAGCTCAGACTCCCCTTCGCTCACACTCACTATAAATTATTAATGCGAACACTGAACAAATGAATTCAGTGCACAGGGAGGGGTGGATGAATCGCCCAGCATGAGTCCCCCAAGATAACCTCCAAAGAGGACAAGTCCAGAGTTGCCAGATTTAGAAAGTGACACAACCAGACAGCGTGCATGCACATGCATGAGATAAAACGCAGGTCGTGGTTTATCAAAATGCTTTTTTTTTGTAAGATAAGATAAGATAAGATAGGATAGCACTTTATGGATCCCCTTGGGGAAATTCCTGTGCCACAGCAGCAATTGGCGGACAATGCCAAGGAAGTCAGTGTCAAGTCATGTGTCAAGAACAGGAAGGTAATAAAAGACAATAGGTACTAAAACAAAATAAAGGGAATGTTCATAATATACAACAATAGAGACAGTGCAAATAAATGCAAATAATAAATGCAGATTTGGATAAATCCATGGATATATTCCAGAGGTATGTAATATAATATACAGTATAATATATAATGTAATGTAATATGTGTGTGTGTTTCAGCATCACTCAACTGCATATAAGATATAATATATAAGATATGATATAATAAATTGAATGAGTATTTTGAAAAAATCCAAGGTGTCCAACATGCAGTCAAACACATTTTAGCCACAACTTATTTTTTAAACATAGATATTTTAGACAGAACTAAGCACTCTTTTCAGAATAAATGGCGAACATTGTAAAATGAAATGAGGCTGACCTATCTTTTTGAACTAGTGGAACGTGCCAGGCTAAGTGGATGCAGCGTGTGCTAGAAAATGACATGACAGATGAAGCAGGTAGGCTAGACAGAAAGTGGCACAGAGAGTGTAAAGCAGAGTCGCTAAAAAGACTGTGCTCCAGTGGAGAGTGAGAGTGGGGAGACGTGCGAACAACAGACAGCAATGCATTACTATACAGTGCAGTGAATATTTGTTGAAGAGCTCATATTGTTTTATGTCTACTATGTTATATTGGGTATATTGGGTGTGAGAGTCACAATGGATATGCAACAATATGAAAACTACATACAAAAACTACACAAAAAATCAGCTTCATCCATAATCTGATAACTAGATAAAAAAAGGAATATTAAACCAATCATACCAAAATGATAAGACACTATCCTCCTATTGAATTTAATCCCATGTGTTAAGGGGAAAAGTAGCGTAGGTCAACGTATTCTTCCAAAAGCAGCCTTGTTATAATTTTAACTTCACTTCTGACGTCGTGACAATATTATGAAACCCTGCATCATAGTTTTAAGGTGTGCAGCATATTTTCTTACACCTCTGCCTCACAGCAGTTGTTCAAGTTTCAGGTACATTTTATTCTACAACTCTGAAAAGTTTCCAAACAATACCACGTCCTTTCAAACGGGCAGATGGGATGTGGCTGACAGGCTAGTGAGCGATGCCACAAGGAGCTAGTGAGCAGTGCCAAACCTTGAAGAACCTCTTTTGCATAAATATGGATGGAGCTATCTGTCACCGAGCCAACAACTCCACTGAGCATGTCAGCCTGGCCGGCCGTGGCAGCCTGCGCCTAACGAGGGCCATTTGTTTGTTTTGGTTTTGGGCTTTTCTGCTCTGTTAGCTCCTTTAGCTCTGTTAACGTTGTTAGTTCACTCATGTGTCGAGTTCCCTAAAATAAGTCAGTCGCCCCTGGCCGCCAAACTCCTGAGTGTGCGGCGGCACTGCTGTTACAGGCATTCTTTCAGAACCAAGCAGAGGAAATACATGCACATCCCAAACTGAACCAGGTGCCGGGCAGAATACAGAACATAGAAAAGTAGAGTCTGCACACTGAAAGCTACTCCCAAGGCGTATAAATGTATTAACACTTAAACACGTGGCATTTCAAGCTCAGTGCTCATTATCAGGCGTCTGTTGAAGAGCACTGAGGTCGAAAAGTCACATAGGTGTTAATAATATTTTACAGCTTGGGAGCAGCTTTCAGTGTGTGAACGCTCCCTTTACTGCATTCTTTTTTGTTGTTATTTTTGGTCAACAGCAAATAGGTAACTGAAGTTGCGCAATCGCACCTCACCCACCCTCAACGCCAACTCCTGGCCTCTTCAGCTCTGTGACTGTTGTGACTGATGGAGCCTCCACCCCCGCCACCCACTTGACTTCATTCAACTTTTGCTTTGCTGCTGTTGATTGCGGATCTCTTTTTGGAAGCGCACCAATCAAACAAAACAATGCATTACCGTAAATGGCCAGGCATTGGCCAAGAATGTGACATGATGGCACCGTTAATCATAATTATTAAAATATAGACACACAATTCCCTGACTGGCCAGGCCATAAATACAACTAATCCTGACGGCAAAGACATAAGTTAATGCCCCAGAGCTTTCTCACTAGCTACCATTAAACTTTCTGCAAACAAGCCTTACAAATACCCTTTACAAAGCATTTTATCATCTTAATAATCCAAGGTTTGGCCATCACAGGGTTAAAAGATAAATTATGAACACCCCCACAGACAGATAACCCCCGCAAATGTACGTTAATGAGGAGGGAGTTACACAGAGGGGAGACAAGTCGCCAAAAAGCGCATTGATCTCCGCTGAGTAAACAAGCTCCACAGTGACCATGCAAGGTCTGTGGACCTTTGATCCAAAACTCCAAAGTTTGTTTTATTTCAAACAGCTGGTTGCGAGGCATGAAACAGATTCTTCCCCAGAGTTAGAGAAACAAACTGGAGACACCGGGAGTAAGACAGAGGCAGAGAGCGACCTCCCACACACATATACACATACACACACACACCAACAAAGACACAAATCTAGACACACACACACAAACCAGCAAACGCATGCAAATGCGATTAGACAAAACTACAGAACCGGCCTTTGTGTCGCAACCGCAATTTCCATCTTTCTGCAGCACCTCCTGACCAAACCTTCAAGGAATGCCTTGAATATCCATTTGCTAATGTGGTACTGTTTCATTTAACATTTTATTTTGTCATTCCTGTGTCCTTTGCTCGCCTGGCAAATGTCTCTCTATCTGATTCAATTACGACTGCAGAAGGAGATGGTCCGACTGCGAGAACCTGAGGGTCAAGCAGAGAACAGTTTTCAGAAATTACAGCTTATCACGGGTTTGAGATCTGCATACCGTTACAACACCATGCAGTTAGATGTATGTAATAGACAGGAGGCTGTGTCAGTGGCGTGAGAAGGAGGGGTTGGGGGAAGGGGGGAAGGGGGGAAGGTGTCTGGAGAGGACATAATTGCAGTAACGCTTTTTCCTCTTCTTGACAGGCAGCAACACTAAAAGAGCTCAAGGAGAGCAATCAGAGCAATTTCCTTGAGGTCGACTGAGGTAGAGTTTTTTTTTTTTTAAACAGGTTTCCTGTCGTGTGGCAGTTCACAGTAAAAGGTTAAATATGAAATGCTACAAAGGGCATTTAGGGATGTAGAAGAAAGCGCAGTGGCCACTAAGAAAAGATAACACTGGCTGGAGCTAAGAACATTCTCCGTGTTCCTCCTTTTCCTTATTATAGAGTCACAGATGACTAAAGGGCAGTGATGCTGAATAATCAGACTAAACAGAAGCCTTGTTTAGCTTTTGTATTTTAAGCATTTCCGTGTAAAAATGTCTTCCTGGGGAGAATGTCCTCAGAGCGCTGTGTAACTTTAAAAGTTCACAGCCCTTTTGTGCCTGTCCTAAAATATCAAGAAATTAGATTATATAGGCCTATCGTATGTGTCCCGAAAGAGTCTGAGAGAGTCTCTATATTGTAATAATGAATGTACCACTGCTGCAGGTCTAGTATGTGCACACCTATACCAGACCTGCACACACACAAAAGGTGTGCTCCCCATTAAGTTAACAGGAAGAGGGTGGAACAGATGTTAAATGGACCCGTCAGTTCTCATTCACACTAGTCAGCATATAGTCACCTCCTGTAAAAACTCGGTATGCCTCAGAGGCCCCCAAGCAAACTGTGTTTAAAAGATTACACACACATTACACACGCACACACACACACACACACAGTGCATTGCTCTCATCTGTTCCACCCTCCTGCTGCTTGATTCTGCTGGGCTTGGCTCTTCAGCTAATGGTCACTGCAGAATTAATTGCGAACATCCATCTCATTTTACTTGGGAAACACAGAGGAAAAGTTACGTCTTCTGTCACCCCACCACCACCTCCCAACCAAACACACACACAGACACGGATACACACACACACACACACACACACACACATTTCCTCCTCTCTCTCTCTTCCCAGCCGAATACACAAGCACACCCTATAGAATTACGATGAGTGTCTGTTTCTCATTTGCCTGCAGAACTTGTTCCGTAGTCCTGAGCAAACTTTTCGACAACAAGAATGCCTGGGTTTTTGGATGAGCGAACGTCAGCAGATGCTTTCCATACAATACATCTGACCAGACAAACCTGACAAGTATAATAACTTTTAGGTCTAAATGAACACAGTATTCACACTGGCTTTTAACATCTAACCACTCCCCAACAACCTCTGCAAGAAAACAGAGAGAGAGCAAGCTACATGCCTGGATTTTTGGGTGAAGGAATGTCCGTAGATACTTTCCACACAACACAAAAAAAAGCTTCACTCTGTATTTTGACATGCTTTGTGCTACTTTCAGGGCGTATTCAATACAGACTTTCAACATCTAGCCATGCCTTCAGGCCCTCCTCAAGCTTAGAGAACTCTCTAAATGCGTACACTTTTGGATGAAGGAGTCTTTAGATACTTTCCATGCAACAAAGCAACTCTGCACTCGCCTCTGCCACATTACATCAAACTGGCTTTAAGCTTCGAACTGTCCCATGCAGCCTTCTTGCAGTCTCACACCAGTGGAACCTTAATAGGGTGTCTGTATCACTTGGCAGCCATCGAGCCAAAGCCTTTCAGATTTACTAGCGACCAAGAAAAATAAACTCAACTTGTTGCTAAGCCACAAGCCTGTGTTTAGCTTGAGAACTCTTGAGAATCTGGCCCCGACCCAGTCTGAAGTCCAGACAGTTTGGGAACATTTTGACACTGCCACAGACACATTGCACTTTGGTAAAGAGATTATGGCCATACGATTCGGCAAATTCAGTATTATCCAGGTTGCGGTCAGTTCATTTCAATTCAGTCAATTCAGGAAGTGAGAAAGTGGATTTTATACAAAACTCATGTCTGGACATAATTGCCATAATGAGGTTCTTATGTCCAATCTATAATTACATTTTCGAGAATGACGGCTCTAACGTTATCATGTGAACTCGAAAATTGGGTAAATTGGCTCGATCTCAATACCTGGTACAAATCCTATTGAAACATAATTTTTAGGTGATGTAATTCTCCCTCGGCGGTTCAAGCCACAATCTTTGACCTGGGTCAGCCACGGGTGTCATTATAACGGACCCGTCAGTGTAATTTTCATTGTTTCTCAGTGAGCCCAGAAGGTCGCAGCAGGCGTCATTATGGGAGAGTTGACATCCAGCCTCACATCCTCTGGGCGAGCTTTCGTTAGCAGCAGCTTTCCACTCTAATGGCGGGCCAAATTAGCTCGGAGATGGATACCGCTTTCAGTACGGGTGGCATGCAAAAAAAAAAGCCTAATAAGATCATTTGCACGACTCAGAAGCACTAGCATGGTTTGAACACAGGGGATTAGGGTAGAGGAATGGGCTAAAGGCTGGTTAATGGTATTGACTGCATTACTGTCTGTTGATTGGGTGATTGATTGATTGATTTATTGATTGATTGATTGACTGATTGATTCATTGAGGTTATGAAAGTGAATATCCCCTATGAGGGCAATTAACCATTCATCTAATCTTTTCTATTCTTTACAAATGATGTGAAGCTGACCGGTTCTGATCGATAAAACCCAAACCCTACCTCTTTTTCATCGTCAATACAAATGCCACATACTAAACTTTAATTATCAGCCTATATCAAGTACCAGAGTGATCCATTCCTTATACTGAAAAATGTAGACTTAGACGATTAGTATGGGGTCACTGGGCAAAAATAATTGAGATATAATCTATGTTTCTCATCAGCAAACCTAACATTTTTCATTGAGTGAAAAAGGCAGAAAATTAAAAATCATTTGGCTTTCATTTAGGAAATATTACAAATGGGGTTTTAATATAGAGGAAAATCTCACACACCAATACCCTATTTTAACCTCGTACCAGCCCACTATCTGGCACCTGCATCTGTTCTGCAGTAACTTCTATTTCAGTAGAAATGAAACTGAATGTGTTTGTGAGAAGAAGCAGGAGTTTGTTTTTTTTAACACACACCCACCGCAGTATCAGCTGTCAATACAGTACAGTACAGAGAAGTACGCTTCACATATTCAACATTAGTGTATCGTGACGACCACACGCTCTCACAATCTGTCAGCTGAAACGACACATCTGATGCCCCGCGGCCCGGGGCTCTCCACAAACTGTTAACCATCGTCATTTCTGAAACCAGACGACGAGGTCCACCCATTTCCTGATAGTATCAAGTTCCACTCCTCTTGAATGAAGTGAATTATTCCCAGGAGAAAAAACTCCCACCATTTCTAAAAAACGAGTAGTGGCATGAAAGTAAAGTACATTGCAAGTTACTATGTAAGACATCTTAACACGTTCATTTACAAAACAGTTATTTTTGAGGACAGAATCATCTATGTTTTTAAAATATTCACTGAGACAGTTTTTGTTTTATGAAATGGATGTATTGCATTTTGGAAAGAAGCCCTTAAAATGGTCACAGTGTGACATCTGTTTTCTTGAGCAGGGGATTTCTGAATGTTATTTCTCAAAGGACTGCCAGTTCATTTTGGACTGCCTTTGTTCTTTTCATTCCCTGGTCAAGACAAACCGGCGAGAGAAAACAACTTTTGAAGGTTTAATTTATTCTCAAAAGGCATAGCCGATGTCCCTCTAGCTTTAAAAAAAAAACAAAGGTCTATTCCATATGGGTGCTGAAGAAATAGGTTCAACAGTCTGTCACTTATACTTATCATCCAATTAATGATCACCATACTGGTTGCTCTCACACACGCAAACAATCATTAGTAGGCTATCGAGTCAGTTTATTTGTTGTTTCTCTGCCTCGCCGCAGACTGCGGATGGGTGAAATTGCAATCATCTAGCTATCCTATCATACAACCTTGATGGAAACAAGGGAAATCTATATGGTTCTCTAATGAGCACTGAGCGCTGTTGCTGCCATTTGATTAGGGACTTAATTGTGATAATAATGAACAAATACACCCGCCTCTGGCTAAAACGGTCTTGTAAGCATTCAGCTAATTAATGGCTATTTGCCCACTGATGCTGATGAAGGAGAAAATCACTAGGGAGACTCTCAGTTGGACTAAAATTATCCATTTTCCTCCCAAGACCCGGAAAGCTTGATACACTTTGTTGACCAAGAAAACGGTCTGGTGAGCTTTCCACATGTCCTATTGTCCTCACTGCGTGGTGACAACCCAATCCCGGCCCACATAGACTGCTACATAAAAGATGATACTGTTTTCCGGCGATCCGCCTCAATTGTAGGTCAAAGGCTTGACAGCATTATTCAGCCATCTTGAAAGTAGGCTGGAGCCATGTCACAACACGATATCAACAATGCAGACAGGCCAATCTGCGACGACAGCCACTGGTGCAGAGGAGGGGAGAAG
>NW_027281593.1:0-45000 GCF_046629955.1 Centroberyx affinis | reverse complement strand
AAGGCCTTCATTTGCCTGCGCCGGCGTATCTCTGAGCACATTCAAAGAATGAACCGAGAGCAAATCTCAGGCTTTATAGAACTGTCTTTTAATGCGCACTTCTCTTTTGATGTGTGTGATGTTGTGCAGACAGACAGAGGAGACAGATGAAGAGAATCAGTGTGGATGCGTCTCAGCACTCGGATTGGCACGGAGCGCCCTTCAATCTCTGACGTTCTGTTTGCTCTGACAATTATGTTTGTTCAGATGAGCCATGTGCTCTTCGGCTACACTATTTTATGATTTGCACTCTGACTTCTAACCTTCCTTCTAACAAAAAAAGGACACGCAGAAACAGACACCCTCCTGTTGCTCCCGCCAAACGTCTTTGTGGGGCGATCTGGCGCCAGGCCTCCTTTCCCTGATATCAAATCTCTTATGCGGGAGCCAATGAGGCAGCAACACAGCCATGCAGGCGGCTCAATGAGCCATGACATCGCAGGAGTACAAATAGGAGGCCGTTTGAAAATTACCCTCATCTTCATCCTGCTGAGGACTTTTGGAGGAGAATGAACTAGCTACTAGCAGGGAGTTGCTGGAACAATGCACGCAGCACCTTGGCGACTTGGCTGCGTTTGCTGGTATCCTGCGGGGCCGAGCTGGGAGTGGGCCGCCTTCAAACATTTACCTTGTGTGATCGGGCCGCCATTGTCCCTTGTTTTACCCTCTCTTGGCAGCGGATGCACACACAGAGGAGGAAGGCGGGGAGTCTACTTTCTAGTAGTTGGCAGTTGAGAAAAACGATGCCCATTCATAGTTTGGGTATTGAGGCTCTCAGTGGGCCAGACCAGACCCTTTTTGTTTGCTGTGGGAGGGAGATACCCTCTCTCTGCGTTCCCTTACCCTGAAATAATTCGGCTTTGGAGTCCTGCTGTCTGTTTGTCCACCACAACACAGGCTTAACACTGAGGATTGCATTCCATCAGTTCAAAATTCCATTCTGTATAACAGTGAATGCTTCGCGGAAATATAAAAACATCAAAATTGTTACTATTATTGTTGTTTTAGTCACCATTGTTGGTTTGTTTTACAACTGTAAACCTGGACAAAGCACAGGCTCGCAATGTGTCAGCCTGTGTTGGCAGCATGAATGCGAGGCTGCAGGAAAAGAGAAGCCTTCTGGAACGCTGCCAGCGAGCTTGAAACAGTGGAAACTGTAGAAACAACAATAGGAAACCACAAGAACACGCAGCAGTCTATGGCTACATGGACACTGGAGCATGCAGTGTAACTGAGCTGAGGCTGTTTACTCTGGAATGCTTTAAGAGAGGTCTGTACCCAAGGAAACACAATTAATATTCTCAGACTATAATTGGGAGGGAAGGACGCGGTGGAAAATAACTTTTCCTCAGACAAACTATGACCCCGAGGTGGAGAACTTTGCCGAGCTCAGCTAAACAGCATGAGAAAGCAAAGTCACGTCGACATTCACTTGAAAGAGCATCAAAGAAGAAGAAGCTATGAGTCAGAGAGAGCTCGGCACGCAAGGGCAGACAAGCCTCTCCGTCCGCTGACGCCTGAGTTATCGTGTAGCACAATCACCTCTAGGTATGAAAGGCATGAGAGCGGAGTGAGAGGCTGACAGCAGGCTGCAAGTGAGAGTGACAACACGACTTATCCGTGTCACATGGCAAGGCTGAAAACCATCTGCACACGCTGGCCAATGGCTGCCCTCCGCGCCCTCCACCCCCCCCCCCCTCACCAGCCTCGCTCGCCTTGAGTGGGTACAGATGTGTGATCCACAGACGCTCCCACTCCGGAGCCCTTATTGGACCCACAGGGCTCAACACAGCCTGGCACACAGCTTGGAGAGCCACCGGCCACAGTGTCACTGCACGCATTCAAATCGCTCGCTGGCGATTGTGTGCGAGTGATATAGGCTGCAGTCACAGGCAGAGGGGCTTTATCATTCTGAATGACCTTCTGTTTCAAGAATCCAAATGAAGCGGTTACATGAATACTAAATACAGTCATCTGATAAGCTGTCACACGCACCGAGGCATGTCATCACAATAAATGACGGGAAGAATGTTTTACAATATTGTTGACGTTAGAAGGACAAACAGAATATTATGTATTTCAAGAAAGTAGTCAGTTTATTTACATGGTGTGAACCGATTATCAAAGGTTTATACCACACATTTTATTGGGAACACTACTGCATTTGAGGGGATTTAGTTAGGCATTTTTAGTCTGATTGCGTTCATATTCCGATTGTTTATAGAATATTAGGCTCCATGTGAACTCAGCTATAGAGAGTAAAAACATTCAAGTCACCTTCCTTAGTAGTGACATGTATTTGGGCTTATTAAGATTGTTCTCTGTTGACATTAATGGAAATCTAACAAGATTTTAACTAGGAAAGCCAATGGCTTTGGGTGAATTTGGACAACTGACGTGACTGAGAGGAATTTATTTCGCCTGCGTTTGACAGGAGGCTGGCAAACAACTGTCCCATGGCTGTTGTGGGGAGGCAGTCTGTACTTGTCAGACAAATTCAGAGAAATCAAATTGCACAACGGGTACATAATTACTCCTTCCAGGTGTGCACGCCTAGTTTGTTAACAGCTGAATAAGGAAGGCTGCTACTCTGTGGTGTTGTAGAAATGCCCTGTATGTCTGCTGTGCTTTGACAGCAGGAACAAGTCCCCTGAAAATGTTGTGCCACTGGAACAAATTTAAAATATGGGCAGCAAGGTATGGCAACTTCCCTGCACTTTGAAACCTGCTTATATAACTACATTTCTGGGGGGAAGTGGAGCAATGACTGATGACTGGAAAGATAGGCTGTTATTAGGTATTTGGTCAGTGTGATAAATTATTAGACGTAGGTGGGTCATCAGACTATCTTGCACAGACAGCATTTGTCCTGAACTCTCCGCTGATGTTTTAGGTATGGTTCTATACATTCCACTGAAGTTTTGGCTTAATCTTTACTCTCCATTATGGACTACAAGATCATTTGGACCACTTGGACCACTTGAAGCTCAGGTATATCAGCTGTCCACCCCTTGTTACATCCACTGACTCCCATATCTACATGCAGGTCCAGTGCTACAGTAGGATACATCCTTACCTCCTTGACTTTCTCCCGCCGCTCCTCGGTCCTCGGGTCGCTCGGCTTGCCGTGCTCTCTGCCCAGCGGCGCTCTGAGCAGGCACCTTTTGAACTTGTTGTAATTGAAAGTATCCGAGTTGACACCATGGATTGAGGAGGTCACTCTCTCCGAGGCAGGCTCCGGTTTGGACCTGGGCAGAGTCAGCTCCTCCTGCGCTTTCCCCCCGGCGAGCCTCTCCTCGGTCGCCTCATGAGAGACGCTCGGCTTGCGGCTCAGGGTTTTCAGTTTGGTGCTGGTTTCCCCTTTGGCCGAGGTGATGCCCCGCAGATGCTCCTGGTCCTTGGGCCTTTTTAAGTGCTCCTTGGCGTCATTCTCGGAGCCGGAGCCAACCGTGACTGGCTGGGTGTCCGTCTTGGATAGAAAAATCCGTTTTAGTCGGACAGAGTCGGGCAAAAAGAACAGGGCCCCAAAACACAGTGTTACCAATCCCGAGAGAAACAGCAGAAACACGAATTTCTGGGACAGGCGCAGACCCATGCCCGATGCCGACACACCGGGCAACTTTCGGAAAACCATTGAAACTTCTTTCTTGAAATGTTGCCTTGCAGTGTTTTCTGTGAGACTATAGCCTGCTGTGGTGTGACAGTCTCCCCTCTCTACTGAGCAGCTTCCCTACTGTATGTGCCTTGTGGCATGTGTAAAAAGTTGATATGCGGGGGTTTAAACACACCCCTATGACACTTGCAGGGTAGCCTAAACAGGCTGCCAGAGCTGTCTTTATCTCGCTATCGATTGGATCTGCATAAGCAAAGGTTAGGCCTGCCTACATCTACAATTTAGCATTTGGCAACGGTACCACTCCACAGCCTCCAGGTATATCGTGCATAACGCAATTACTGACATCAATAGATCGCAGGATCTAGATTTAAAAAATGAAATCATAAAACAGCACAGGGCTTCGCGGTAATAAATGGCACTGGCGTCTGATGAAGCACTATAGCTGAATATATATCCAAGAACAACGGGATTACTACACCGTGCAATCCAGTCTAAAATACAAATGCACTTTTAGGAAAGATAATCAAATGCGAGCGTCTCACAATCAATCGGGCCTATAAATAAAGTTCTCTCCTGATGCATTATTCCACGGCGTGCGAATCGTCAATAACACGCTGCCCTATGGTATAAAAATCAAGCGTGCAGCAGAGCATCTTTTCGTTGCCTCCGTGTATACCGCCCCACGTTACCGGGATCATCTGTAAGCTCCGGAAATCACATTGATATCACAAAGGCTTGTATCTATCCTGTACAGTTGGTGGACGCAAACGCGTGTTTATTCATGTCGCTCTGTCAATTACGCTCCTCCAACCGCTTTTTCCCTCAGCTGGCGTCAATGCGCCGGGCGAAACAAATCGGCAAACGACATGAACGAAAGCGGGTTTGTCCCATGCGAAGTTATTCTAGCCTCTCACACAAAAAAAATCCGTAGAATAAACAAATCCGCCATCCAGCCCCCGGATTCCCAGCGAAAACACACCGCGTCTCCTGTACCCGCCGTCCGTCCGCCTGCCTCGCTCTCGCCTACAGTGCGCACTTCTTGCTGTGCCGTGGACGTCCGCTTGCGTAAAACGAGACGAGAGGGCTGAAAAGCGAACATATAGCTAGTGCAGGGCGAGGGGAAGAAACGAAACGGTCCGCTGCTGGGCAATCCAGTGGGCTGGGCGGATTTCTTGATGGATATTCACAGCGGCTTATCAAAACACGGTTAAGCCATCTGAGCCCCGCACGGACAGAAGGAGAGGTCTCGGTGGCCTTGCTAGAATACCATACACACCCTTAGGAAGAGGAACGAGTGTAATGCTGTATTTTTAGAATAGGATACATATATCACAGCAAAAGTGTAAATCCCCATAGGAATAGGCCTATTATAGCAATGTCATATGAGAAAAAAATACCATGAAGTAGGATAAGGTCACTTTGAACAAACTATACTTAGGGATTTAGGAAGGAATAGGGATATTATAAGAATACATAAGGTGATTTTTCGTTGGGGCAGTGTGGTAGTTTTTTAGGTGTGTCTAGCCTACTTGGCTGTGATTGACAATTTATTAACAGGCGGATTAGATCAGAGCCCTCCACCTCCACACCCCCCAACCCCCATCCCATCCCACCCCCTTCTGAGAGGATTTTGTTATTAAGATATCACTTGGTACAGACTTATATAACTTTCTGTACTGTAGATGGGGAGATGACACCAGTGGGGAAAGGCACACCTATTTTGTTATAGCCTATTTATACATTCTCTCATTGTGCAGTAGACTACTAATTTAATGTTACTTAACAATAGTTACCCAATTTGCTAACTGTTGGATTAGATGTTTTTAATTGGAGACTTTAGCCATAATACATCTTAAGGCTATTTGTGATTGATTCTCCCATTAAGATTTTCATGTTGGCATTTAGGTGATTAGGCCTTTTTTTTTTTATTCAATTTTATCTAAATCTCCATTATCTCTACTAAACTTAGTATGGTGCCTGAGTAAACTGGAAACTCTATTTTCTCAACACTTTCCCCTTCTAATACTTCTAACCTTGCTGCTGTTTTTCATCTATATTTTATTGAGATGTAATTAACGCAACCAAGGGCTTAGTGTCCTGTGATAACATAATTCAGAGGATAAATTCACACCTAATAAATCCCAATAACCTAACTCGCATACAAAATGTGGAGTTCAGCTTTTGGGATATGTGGAGATGCTGCAAATATTAGTTTTGGTCAGGAGCATCTTACACTGCAGATTAGGTCATGAGCAAAAATGATGATGGCATGTTAACTACAGGTCAGGTCATATGCAACATTCTTATTCAGTCAATTGAATTAGAGAATGGTAGTTAAAATCCATGGAAACCTATATGATGTTTTGAATTTGTCTTCCTTCTGCAGCCAATGACATAAAGTGTATTGGTGCACCAGAAGTTTAGAAAGTTTAGTGTTTACGTAAGCAAGGTGCAGGATGAATTGTAGACGTGCTGTTGTCTGGAGATTAAATAAGATAAATGGTCCCATGAGGTGGCCATTACTGAAGAGCCTGCACAGCACTATCCAACTAACTCACCTGTGGGACTGAAGGCAAAGATGAGAAAAGAAAGGCCTGATCCATTGCAATATCGGTCTGTAATTACAACTTAAAATACCTCCTCCCCTCCCCAACACACACACCCACAAACTTTCTCCATCTTTCCCTCTTGGCAACTTTGAGAAAGGATTCTGCAGGGGTTTGCAGAACATCTGGCATATTATCATTCCACTGTCAAAAAGTTGTCCCAGTACAACCTCAGAATCAATACGGAGTCAATACAGACCGTCAATATCATTGACATTCCTGACAGCGTCCTTGATGCCTGATGAACTCTCGGTGATCTTTAAACCTACATCTTTCTCTCTCTCTCCCTCTCCCCTCTCTCTCTCTCTGCCCCCCTCCCTCTTCCTCTCTTGGTAGAACAGATTAGCATTTCACAAGAAAATATGACATTTCTCTGAGACCAGAATTTGAACATTCCCTGACAAAGCCTGTGCCGGTACAAGTAAAAAGCAACATCTGACACATGAAATCTCCTCAGGCTCTTTTTGTCACCGTCAGGTCCGTGTGGTGGGATGAGCTGTTATTCAAGTAATTCATACTGCATTTGACCCCACAGTTTCACAGTTAAGTCATCTGCCTCGGCAGCCCTAATTGAATCAGACTAGTTGTCTGTAATTTACTGAATGGAAGTGAAAAGGAGACAGAACTGTCGACTTAGACGTTTTTTTCTCATCCGCACTCCTTTCCTCTGAGAGAAGGTAAAACTGTGAAGGGTTTTGAGGGCTTTGTCACTGACAAAAGGACAGATTCTGGCTAGAAAGAGGGGCTTTGTAATGGCTCAGCTTGTGTGTATAACAGGCTGGAATTTTGTTTGAACAGATTATCCTATGACAATAACAACACATACAGTATGCTACAGTATACAGCGATGCACTGTTCCTGAAAATAGGCATGCAATGAATGTAGACAACGAGGCCTTTTAAACAGATTTTACCCTATGGATTATTCATATATGCTGATTCCATCAAAACGACATAGCAACTACTTAAAGCAACTTAATAGACACATCAAGTCAATGTTTCTCAAAAGGCCAAGTTATACATGAGTCTAGTCATTGAGCTTGCATGAAGCTGTGCTGGCCGGTGACAGCCTAGTTTATCACAAGGATAGATGAGCAAGGCAATACAGTCGCACCACTACCAACAGGCAAGGGTGAAATCAAAGCACAGACATTTTTCATCGAGAATAAATGGTTTACACAAGCAAATGGCTCCCACAAAGGCCATTTCTCGTACGCTTTGCATTAACTCTCCCTGTTGAAACAAAGCGCAGTTGTCTGGATGCAGAACATGATTTTACAGCAGAAATGTCATTCGTGGTGAATGTTAGCTCTTCATAATGCAGCGGCGGCACCGCAGAGCGCAACCTCATCAGCTCGGTATTGGACATGCCGGTGTTCTGATCCTTCATGGACAAACACAATTCGTAAGCATGGAGAGGAGAATCTAATGCTGTATACAAAGTTGTTTGCATGTGGCTGATAAGGATGCATTGTGCAGTTGCGCTTTATTATCAGACTGGCTCGTTGTTTATCAGTTGGGGAGCAGCATTTACACAAACAGTATGCCCTCTATTCTAAATTTGATTATCATCGGCTAATGTTCAGATTCCTCATTGTAGAGATGTGATTCATTATCTGTTGTGAGGAATATTGGTCTGCACTTATAGTTATTGTTTCAGGACATGTGGTAGGTTTTTCTGGTAACTCTGTATGACTGCTGACCATTAGGATGTGTTGAATGATCGTGTAATGACAACTAAGTCTCTCTAAAAGTATGCGAGACATGTCCCAGCACTGCTCAGTGTCTTTAAAACATTTTATGCCGAGGGCCATAGACTGTAATATGTCCTGTGATCCATAACCACTTCTGCTCTTGTATTCAAAAATCCAATTCTGTCCCAACCCATGCCGATGTTTTATTCATCAACTGAGATGCCAATGAAAAAGTCCATCTCTGTGTTCTGCTCATTCCAATACATCAAACAGCAGACAGAGATGTATTGGCCTGTGCCAGCGTGTCTGGATTAATAATGTCACTGTGCCTGCTATTTGTTTCTTTAAGCACCATGGCAGAGCGTGTCCTGACACTGGAAATAATGGCCAGGCGGCACGTTTGACGCTCACTGCTTATCTCAAGGCATAAAAATTGGGGGCCGTGGGTTCGTTTCTTGGGGTCGTGGATCACAGGGGACAGGGCGGCAGTGCTGACCCCGGTGCATGATGGGAGACGAGTAGCCCTACAGAGAACCAATTAGGGAATCCACAGTAACCTTCCAGGGGCTTTGCAACTGGAATTCTGGGATTCTGGGCCCTCTGTCGAGATGTGACACCGACTCAGCCAATCCTCATACTAAGTTAGATGCATCCCACTTCAGCTTGGGTCCTCCTGAAAGTATTCTCCCTATTTTTAAACATGTTGCTGGCAATACTGAGGTGTACAAGCACATTTCCTCTGATAAGGAGTGCAGACCAATTGGCGTGTTTAGATGTCAGAATCCTTCATCTCTCCAACACGAAGAGAATGCAGCTATAAGATTTTCAGTGGAACAATAGTTTTTCACTGTGATCATGCCTGAAGTTATATTTGTCTGTTCCTTTTATAGATAAGACAAACAGCAAACTGATGTTTGTGTGCGGCCCTACGGTGACCCGTCTCCACTACGTTCATAATCAAAACATTCCTTGTTGTGTAAAAAAATATTTTCAAAGCACATTACCCCTCGCTGAAAATCACCGCTTATTGATCGTGCTCATTCCATTTCAGAACATTCACTTCACAGGAACATAGATGCAACGGTTCAAGGTTTTTATTGCCTGAACACAACAATTAGCAATACATTACACAGGGTATATGGGCCATGTAAATGAGAGTAGAATGCAATAGCAAACACACCATTAAGCTGATGGAATGGGGACACAGAGAGCCTCACTCCCTCTCCGACACACTGATTAAACGTGCCAGTACGTTTATGGTAAAGTAACCACTTATAGAGTGAAATTACAAGTAAAAAAGTAGAAGCTTGCTCTGTGATGACAGCACTCGTTAGGAGGCAGTGTCATTTTACGGCTGCACAGTGCCATCAGCTGGTATTTACTGCACATTGCATGGGAACAGAGTCCTGACCAGTCATGGTTGCTGAAGCTGAACACAGCTGGGTTTGCATGAAATTCACCTTGTAGCCGACGTCCTCAACTTTGAAATTCATTATATTTTTGAATTATGAAGGAAGTATGCATTTCATTTTGCTAAGAGACTGCCACTGCCACATTTAAAGCAAACAAACGGGATCTTTCTACGTAAAGGGCACCCACTCCAAACATGAAAAAGTGATAAGGATAAAATCAACAGACGAGCCCTCATGCAAATTGAGCCAATTTAACTCACACCACCATATTACACAGAGTGCTTTAGTCCTCAGCGGGAAGTCGGTTGACAGCCAAATGAGACACGGTGATTTAACTTCAGCAAAATAGAAATAAATAGACAGACAGACCAGTCCATCTGCAAAGCTCTCAGGCTTATTTCACACTCCACATGTAAATTTGCAACACCGGGGGAACGCCATTAAATAGTTGGCATGGGTTTATTCTGGGTTTAATCCACTGCTAAAAACAAATAGGACCCATGAAGTCAGAGTCGGTTAAATACTTGTGAAATGGCATCCGTGTTTGCTTATCTCTCTCCTGATTTCTGTTCGCAACTTCGGATGAATTTATAAAAGTAGTTGGTACTTTCACTTTTTTTTTCTCACAGTTCATTTTTGGAATTTATGGGGGAGTTTTAGGTCGACTGCCAAAATAAGAGGCACCTCTGCTGAGATGGTGAGATCCTTTAGGTGTGATCTAAACATCTAATCCTTCCTAATTGCAGCAGTATTTACTTAGTGGATACTCTGCACATACATACTGTTAACTCTATGTTGTGTTTAAAGGGAACACCACTCACCTTAACAATTCACATGTGTATTTCTTATGGCCAAGGACAGCCTCAGTATTTGAAAACATAACAACTTGATCCCAAAGCCAGAAACTAGAGAATCAAGACTGTAGTTTGTGATATTAACCAATTTGCAGCTTGGAGACCCTCCATATACAGTGAAAAAGAGATGGAATTTGAGGGTTCATAAAATGTTTTTCTGAACTTTTACATCCAAATGAGGCTCAGGTTATGGAAGTGCTATCTGTTCTGAACCAGAAATGTAATCTGATCGCAAAAATTACACATTAAACTTCTGATCGTTTCTAATTCCATTACTATGTAGCTAAACATCTAGGCTATATAGCATCACAGATTAGGGGAAGGAACAAACTCTTCTCTCAGAAACAGAACTTAACTATTGGTTGCTTGTAATGTTGATGATCTGGGAATTTAAACTTAATCTACTGTTGTCCTCAGTGCAAATCGCTCTGGATAAGAGTGCCAACTTAACGCCTGCAATGTAAACGTAAACAGGATTTTCAGCCAATAACAATTCTAGCAATTGGAATCACAAATTAAACTCTTTTCATTTAAAATGAACTTGGCCACCCGGATGATCTGTTAGAAAACGATAGAATGCAACCACTGCCAACAATTAAAATGACTGTCAGAAATAGAGCATATCCAGTCCAAAAATATTACACAGTGAATTTGGTTGTCAAGCCAAGCTGGTTAACAAGCAAGTAAGTCACGGTGAATTTCCATTAACAAAAATAGAGATGGAATACACAAACAGACAAACCATTGCAGCCAAAATGGGCCACAGCTCTCTCCCCCATGCAAACTGTGTCACTGCCAAGGCTCGGGATGCCATTAAGTTTTGGCAAGGCAGCCAGTTCATTCTGTGTTTATTAGACACAACAAAGGGTCCAATTCTAAAATTTGTTCCAAAAATACAGATGATCCAACTCTTCCCCTCCCCGTATTTTGCTAGAGGCAATCATTGTGCAGTGTCTGTTGGTGGCAAATGCTTTCTGATTTTACTTTACTTACATGGTGCAGCACTCTCCCTTCTGGCCAAAGAAGTTATTGCAGGTTCAAACACCTTTGTTGATGCATGTAGAGAGGTTCATTTTCACAACATTTATTTTTCTAAAGGTGATGTTTTTTTTTGCCTTTTTTGGATTGTTGAAAGTGGGTTGAGACAGGAAAGACTGGGGTAAAGAAAGAGAGGGATGACATGTGACAAAGGTCCCGGGCCGGATTCAAACCCGGGATGTTGTAGTTACATGGTTTGCACCTTTAGACCACTGATCCACCAGGACTCCCCTTGCAGCTCTTTTTTGTCGAGAAAAAAATGTCACCAATCATGAGCACACTGACACAACATTGTTATAAAGTAAAACTTTAATTTGGTGTATAGTTTGATTGAACTAGTTTCATTACTGGTTGTTAGCTTTACTGGTTGTTACACAGATGGAATGCTGAAAGCTAGAGGCTAATCATCAACAAGATAGTGCACACTTGTGTTATCTTTCAGATTCTGATTTGTACAATATTGTCATAGATTTCTATTACATTTGTTTTTTTTTCTTTTTTCATATATTCCCATTCACATGTATATAAAATAAAAAAAATCTTTAATTATTGCAAAGTTTACATTTGCAAATCGCAAATAATTGACCGACGCATCAACCCAACAAACACAGAAAGATAAACAAAACAAAATGTGAATGAAAGGACAATACAATCCATGCCTTTTTGACAGTCGTCAAGCTACAGCATGGTATTCGCCAGGATTCAAGACTGTATCCCAGCTTCTCTCCTTTGTGACACTAAAGACACCGACCCTCTTACTGTTTATAAGGCCCACCATAATGTACATTCCTGTTCCTATGATGTGTCACCCAATAGCCATGCATAGCGTGTACACTAAAATACAGCCATTTATTGCTCTCTCTTTAACATTGGTGTTTTGAGATAAAGGTGCTGCTTTGTTAAAGTGCTTGGTGTGGTGTAAAATGGTGGAGCACAACAGAAGCTGGACTGGGCAAACTGGAGAAAGGTGAGGTCGACACGGGCACAGCCAGGAAGCAGCCTTTAGGTGGTGTGGTAATGATACCACTGGGTCATTATACTGATGATCCCCCAGGCTCGGCTGTGCGTGCGTCATATATGATTACTGCCTTCATATTTGTACAGTACTTGTCTAAGATACATCCACAATATGCCTGCTACACATGTACTGGCAGGCTGGTCAGATTTGACAGTAATTAGGGGAATGAGTCACTTAGCATATGCAGCTGACTGTAGGTGATGCTTCACCCAATAGAAAAACTAGATTTAGGAGCACAGAATTTTCAGAAACATAAAGCTCATAAGTTATACAATTACAAATACAATGATTATTACCATTTTAGTTACTTAAACATATATTTTCATAGTTGACGCAAGAGCCTGAAGCACCACAGTTTAGGTTTTAGGTGTTTGGTTCCAAATGCCCCTGGAGTGCCGTTACAGGTAAACATGAGATGGAAAAACACACAGTAAAGCCCAAGAACCTTTGTAAAGCACATGGAGTAATGCAAAGCACATTAACCCTTGTAAAGCGCATGAAAAGAACAACAACAAAAAAAAGTTTACAAGCCCCTGTAAAGCACATGAAGAACTAAAACTAAAATCTTTGTATACAATAAAGCAGTTGAACAAATAAAGCATTATAAAGCACATGTAGCAATGTAAAGACCAAAAAGCACACAAAGCTGAAGTGAATCCCGGTGAGGCAACAGCATTGACATTGCAATTCAGTAAAACACTTTCAGAGAAGACAAAACTGCATATGACTTGAAACAATTCACCGCTGTAGAGGAACATCCAGTGTGAAAATGGTAGATTAAAGAAAGCGAGCATTCATTTGAACGGTGGAGACATGAGCAAACGAGACCCAAGCGATGTAAATGTAAACTTTTTGCTTAGAGTAGGACATTGTGCTCCAAGCAAATGTTTCACAAAAGGCAAAATGATGTGTGTATGACATTGTTATACATCAATACAATAAAATAGGTTCTTATAGAGGCTGTATGGCTTAAGATTAAGGTTTTCTGCACCAAACATTTCCCTCAAGGGAGTGGGAGAATGTTTGCCCAACAAGATGTATTTGGTATGAAAAATAAAAGTATGAAAATAGTGTGTTTTTTAAAGACATTAAAGCCTTAAATTAATCAGGGATGTGATTTCTCCTTATCCAGGATTTAATTTTGGACACGTATCTCCCTTTTATTTTTAATAGGAGATTTTTGTCTCCCCCTCCCATTTTTGTATACCTGATCACATCCCTGAGTAACGTTAAACCCATTGGTCCATCCGATATGACGGCTGAATAATGTGACATCCCTGCTGAATATGCCAGCTCTTAGCAACACCCTGCTTTGCATTCATACAGTTACACATACTCACACCTGGGAGCGTGTTTAGAAATGCATCGGATTTGCTGTAGCCTTCCTGAGACCTACTCACAAATCTCTGCAGAATAGCAGTGTTAAAGAGGGCAACTTTTAAGAGGGCAGCATAAACTGCTGTTAAATGGATGCCAAATCATAGACCATCTGGAAATATATAAGTATTCCCAGCAGCACTGCATAACGCAACCATTCACAGGTGCACACAAACAGTTCTCAAGGCTAGGCCTGCTAAGCTAGCTGCAGTTTATACCCCATTTTTAGAGCCTTGTAAATTTAATGCTCCACGTAAATATCAGTGTCCTTTAAGCAACGATAAAGGGCGGATTTGAGGACGGGGGGAAAAGTGTTTTGGCCAGTAAAGCCTGGGTTTTTAAACAACCCTTCTCTCTTCGGCCTTGTCCTTGTTGACATTTTCAGCACGGTCCAACACTCCAACACACTCCGTCACACATTTTGACATTTCAGAACGTAAATTCAATTTGGTCTAGCCGGGGAAATGAGATGCTTTATGGTTGACCTTCCCATCTCTCAGCCTACAATTATCCTTCGTTTCAAAAAAGGGGGAGTAGTAATCTGTCAGGGAGCTCGATTGGCTAGAGAAAAGAGACCGGACACACTTGACACCCGTGCAAGTACACTGAGATTCACACATATGCACCGGGATGGTGCATATGTGTGAATTTCAGTGTACTTGCACGGGTGCATATGTGCACACAGACAAATTATCCTCATATTACCCTCGCCTTTGTAACCACAGCAAGCCTTGACAGAGGCCAAAGAGAGGAAGAGATGAGAAAAATTAACAAGCCTGTTGGGTTCTTCTGGTCTTTCCCCTCAGCTGTAATGGGATGCTCACTGGATGTAAGGCGATACCTTGAGAGGATCAGGAAGGGGTCAACGGTCACTCTAACGCCTACAAAAGAGCCAGAAAACTGGAACAGTGGCTCACTCCATCCTCACCGAGAGATGGACCTTGTTTTTTCAATGCCCAAGTTTGCTCTCCATAGCGGGTTCAGTGAATGAGAAAACACACACTTGCTGTGGTAAATTCTGCTGATAGACTAGGTTGGGTGAGAGAAATAACATGTAGACTTACAATCAAATCTGTACTGGCTGCGCGGCACTTCACTGTTCGGGATGTACAGTAAATCAAAAACAACATGGAAGGGTGTTTCACATCAATGATATAATGGATCGATGTAATATTCCACTTCACCCGGAGGCTGCGTATAAAAGACGAGCAATGTATTTTACACTGACTATCATACACACTGTACAACCATATATACGGCACAGTAGAGAATTTCTTAGTCTTACAGAATTAACAAAACTCTAGACTACGTTTTTGTGCGTGCAGATAACGATGTTTCACTCTTGCTCGGATGTTCAACAACTCTAACGAAGTGGTTTCAAGATCATTTATCTTAATGCCCGTGTTGGATTCCAGCCTCAACATTAGCAGAGTGTTCGAGAGAGTTTGCCTCAGTGTTCCTCATGTTTACAAGATTATAAGATTTGTTTTAAAGGGTATTCATAAATATAGGGTATTATAATCAATATACATATTTTACACCTCTATACTGCATAGAATTACTTTGTTGCCATGGCATGCCTATAGTCTTGGCTCTGAAGAAGGTTAAGAGGCATAGATGGATTCCTGTACAAACTCCCCTTCACTTGCCATGTCACTAAAAATGCTGAATTCAACAGTGACTCAAGGGCTCAAATGCTGCTCGTAAACACCAGGCTCAAAAAATACGTGAGAATGCAAATGGGTATGAATTTGAGATGATGAGCATACGATCGTTTAGGTCCATTTCAGATAATATAGAGAGCTTGTGTGGTCTGAAAGTTAACAATCTCTGAATCAACACAATCAAGGGGATGTCTATTAAATGGGGTCTTGAGGGCAGAAACTGGGAAAAAACCCAATATTGAAATCATTCAGAGATAATTCCTCAAGCTCTACTTGAGTGGGGTTTTTTTTAGAGGGAATTCTAAATTGAGGTAAAACAATAAAACATCTACACACGTGACAGAAACATGACATGACACAATATCTGATGCAACCTCAGATGGTTGGGAATCAAGCACGATCGCTGACATCCAAACATCTGTGTTGCATCACTGCCTGTCACGTCTAAGATGACAAGCATACAGACCACTCAGCTTTGCACCACATTTGTAAATTAGACTGTGTTGAACATTGTCGAGTGACAAAGTTGGAAAACTCTCTCATGGAAACGGTGAGGAATTTTAAGTCCACACTCGACTCATTCCCCAGCAATAGCGTGAAGCCGCAGGTCTCCGTGGGTGAGGTTGTAAAGAAAAGTGGTCCTTCACACAGTGGTATGCACAGTGACTAAATACATCCAGCTTTTCCTGCATCCCATGAACACTAGATACATCCAAGAAAAACCCTAAAGCAACTGACTGGCATCAGGTCGCAAACAGACGTTAGTACCCCTGAAATTAAAACGTGTGTTTAAAAACATTTCCATTTGAGATAAAATGCACTGAGTGAAAAAATTTTGTGTTTCACATAAAATAAGGCAAACTATTTTGTGTAAGCTACAGTCTGTAAATTTCGATATCCAGCAATTTCAAGTGATTGAATATAAATGTGTATGTTTTAAATCTTAGAACAGCTTCAGTGAAATATTGGCTTAAAAGGAATGTCTAAAAATCAAGTGCTGTGTGTTGAAAGTTGAAAATTGGTTTTAATTAATTTGCTCCTGTTGATTACATTTAGGACAGAGGCTCTGCCTTATACTGTGTGCGCACATCTTACAGAATGTAGCTTTAAAGACAGAAAATGATTGTAAAAATATAAACTAACATACATGAAACATGAAATCAAGAAGAATGAAATCTTTAAACATGAAAGACACTGTCTGACACTAAAATAAGCATGAAAGACATCGTCTGACACTAAAACAGTCCAAACCTTTGGTAATGCATAGTTCTATCCCCGATGTCTCCGACTATCAACCATGAAACCCAAGATCTCCCAGATAGCAGTGACTGCTTTTCCAACCCTGTTTAAAAAAATAAAGAGCAATGACAATAAGCTGATGGCTCTTTTTTCTTCTTCAGCAATCTCCTTTTGCTTTTTGTTTTTGGTTCGTACAGCATAGACTGTTTATGCTGCTTTATCAGTTTTGGCTTGTTTGGTTTCTGAACCAAAGAGATAATTTAGAGCAGAGCGGTGAAGCGGCCTTCTCTCCTCTACCGCCCTGTCGTGAAGGGAGGGGCATGCATCTCGACCCCTCTACGTCCGGCCCGGCGGAGGAGCAATCTTAGGGCAGGAAGGGCTCATCCTCGTCCTCGTCAGCGCTGGGACCCGGGTCGCTCAGGCACCTCACCAGCCTCTGCTGGTCCTTGGCTCCTTCTGCCTCTCCTGGCTTGTTAGGTCTTCTTCCCTCTGAGGGAGGCTTCATCATCAGGCCCCGGTCCTCGTCGTCGTCCTCCTGCTGCTGTTGCTGGCCGGCCCGTCTGAACTCATCCATCATGTTGACTGAGTCTGGAGACTGAGGAGAGGCCAGGTCCACCTGGATGGTGGGCACGCTGTCTGACATTGGCTTCACGCTGTAGGCTTGGGGGTCTAGGCGGACAGGCCAAGGGTACAGTACAGAGGATTAGCTTTAATTAGATTCATTAAAAGGGATCTGTTCCCAAACAAGCAGGGGACAGTCATTCCATCAGCGTGCACAAACACACAACGTATAGGGAGAGGAGGATATGATCACAAAACATTCACGTCAACAAATGTAGCATCACTGTACAACCCAGACAACTGCAGGCTTCACGGCCTTTTCAAACATTCCACCACAAACATCACAACGAAAGAATGCAAAGCAAGCCACAATGATTTTCAATGGAATACATGCTGGCACACTATACTATACACACTTTTGGTTGGAAGTTACTTTCAAAAACACAACCAGTAGTAACGCCCTGCACCATAATCTGAAAAAGGCAGGACTGTTTCACCATAACAAATCATCTAAACCTGGCCCTGTCAGTCACGTCATGAGATGACCTCATGCATAATTGATAAATGTTAGCAGGCAACAAAAATGATGCATGCGTGTTAGTATTGCTGCTGTGGCAGTCATTTGGGTGACCACAACTCAAACCACATCTTCTCTACACTCACTACATACCTGGACTGATTCTGTCCCCTTTCTGCTTCTGAGCAGGTTTGAAATCAGTATCTCTGCCTAAAATGAAACCACACACTGGTTTACATGCCAGCCGGCACATGCAAATATATTTCCATCACAGGGGAAATATCAGAGTGGAACATTGCAGCTATAACAGTAGCAGTAGCAGTGCATCCTACAGTGTTTATTGAGTAGCGTTGGCCTAGGTTTTGTGCACACTGACTTGTGAGCCTTAGAACATACAGTACAGTATCCAGTCCCTGTGGGTCGCATCATTGAAATGGTGAAATTTATCCCATTGCTTCATGTGCTACCTCACAGTAAAATGGTGGTGTCACAGTATGCATGTGGCTGCGGCTAGGATGGGTGCGTTTACCTGAGGCCAGTCTGGCTCTGGAGATAGTCGGGGAGTCAGGAGGTGCAGCAGGTACGGTCAGATAGTTATTCATCTCTGTTATCTGGGAACACACAGGAGCAGGTTGAACACTGGCTACCGCATGCTACCACAACGTAACAGCAGCAAGAAAGGTTGGTCAGTGACCATCGCCCAGGAGGATCCTCATCATTTCATAAACATTCTGCTAACATTAATGTACAGAGCCTGAGTCACAAAAAATTACAAAAATACACTTTCTGCCTCATTGCTTGGGAAATACACTAAAATAAAATTGTTTCAGTGATTCACTATTGATCAATGTCTAGGAGGAACTTAAAATTCAAATGATGTGTTGGTTTGTTAGTCTGAGCAGAAGTCTTTTGAGAGTCTACAGAGGCTTCTAGCACATTGCATTTGATCTATTTTCATTATCTAAATGCAGACTGATTAAATGGAAGTTTGCGGTAGGGCAACTCGACTGTACAAATAAATCAGGCCCTAATTGTGTCGTGCAAATGAATTTAGGAGACTGAAGGAGGACTCTAATTAGAAAACAAATCATAGTTTTGGCTGAATTATTTAATTGCTGGTGGCCCAGTAGGAAATGAGAGGAGCTGCTCTCTGTGTATCTGTTTGTTTTCTGGGGTGTATTGTGTCTCCTGGGGTGTATTGTGTGTCTACTGACTTCTTCATTGACTGTTAACAATGTTAGTGACACACGGATTTAAGCTTCCAATGTATTCTACTATAGCACTGGTTATAGGCCAGAAGCATGAGAGTGTCTGCTACACACATAAAATGCCAATGTTAACTATAGCAGTTACACAATTGCTCAGAGTTCTTTGGTGCTGGCTACTGGTCGAAATGAGCTTTGAAATTGATTCTGTGTTTCAAGAGGTTCTGCCCTCACTGACACTGGTAATCATACAGTACCTTCTTCTCCAGCTCGATCATCCTCTGCTTCTTCAGAAGGAGGTCGTTTAAGCCGTCCTCATACGGATCAACCACCAGAGTGTGTCTGTTGTAGGAGCGCAGCTGGGACGGGAGAGACAGACGTTAAGAAATACTTAATTCATGACGATCATCTAAAAAAAAGGTTCCTGCACTCATCGGTTCATCTCAAAGACACACAGAAATAATGATAAAAAAGTACAGAGAAGAATCAGTGTGTGGGGGAATCTTTATACATAGGGGCACTATTGCTCATTCAGACCATGGTGACCACAAGGGAACAATACTTTTAACTACTTTTAACTAACTGCTTCATTGTGTGTCAGTACAAATGAATGCAGTATTAGTTAATGGATAAGTAGAGCTATTGATTGATTCAGACCTAACTCAATACCAATTAATACAGAATTAGCTAATACGGCTGTAGTGCTACTATCTGAATCAATATGGTCTTAGTTCATATGACAATAGCGACACCCTCTGAATCAATACAAATCAATAGAGTTTTAGCTGATATGGGAGCGGCGCTACCCTCTGGCGTGTCCTCTGAAGGTTACTCCTGAGGATCTTCCGGATCTCCTCCTCTCGGCCTTTAGGCAGCTGGGGCAGCGCCCTCTCTGCAGGCGGGGCAGGGGGGGGCTTCTTGGGCTGGATGTTCCTGGGAGAGATGCAGAAAAATGTATTTACTATTAAAATCTGTGTTTGAATGGATGCAAAACGAAATAGAGACATTATAAGCAGCGAAAATCAATATATCACCCACAGGTTTCTCAACGCATTTAGGGAGATGCCCCGTCGTCTCTGAAAACATGCGTGACATTTTATTATGTTAATTGTCAAAATATTCAAATCTTATTTCCCATGTTTCCTGTTGTGAGAGGCAGAGGGAAAAGAGAAAGCGCAATTTTTGTTTCTGTCGAGCTGGTGGTGCTGACTGCTTTTTAGTAAGTGATGGTTACAACGTTGCTGACAACAGGATGAGTATGTCTCCGCCAGTGTCTCCAACCAAGTGTCTCTAGCTTTTACATTTTGTAATTTATATCTTTTGAGGAAACTACACAATTCATGCAATTTCCCTTACTTTCTAACTCTGCCTTGACGAAATATCACCAAATATAAAGAATGTCAATATCTGTATCTAATTTTATAGCTGCATGAAAATGGAACAGAAACAGAAAATAAACCGGCATTAACATGGTTAAAAATTAAGACCACTAATTACTGTATTTAAGAAATCTAAATCTAGACACCTTCAGATGTTTTAAGGACCTGCAGATACCCTGGAGAGAGAGTGTGGCTACTCACTGCATGGAGACGGCGGAGGGCACGGCGGCCGGCAGCTTGACCCCCCCTCCGCTCTCCACCAGCTCAATGGCCTGCTTCATCTCCATCTTGTGGTAGAAGGCAATGAGCTGGGGCTCCTTGGAGCGCTCGCCCGCAATCAGGCACTTCTTCACATACTTCTTGTTGAAGCGGTTCAGCCTGGGAGGAGGGAGGGAGGTAGAGACGGATGAAAAGAGTAAAAAGAGACGGTGGGTGCAACAGGAGGAGGGGGAGAGACAGGCGAGAGAGGTTGGACAGAAGGTGCAAATTAAAAGGGAGAGAGAGGGGCGGGTGAGGAAATGCATCACTGTGAATCCTTAAATGTACAGCAAGTTGCAAACTGTGAATATGAATCACTGTTTAAAATCCATACTTGTCCTTCCAGTGGTGGTGTCCGTAGTGACCACAAATGTCCTCAATTCCAGTCAGTAGGTGGTCCAGGAACTGGGGATAAAAAAAGAGGCAGAATATGGTCGTTAAAAGCTGTTGCTGAACAGACACAGACTACGCAAAGTCCAGATTTTATTTACTCATTTTGGCGGTTAGCCAGCTCTGATGAATCATTTCATTTATTCTATCATACGGCTTAGCAGGCAAGAAATATACAAACACTTGTCATATGTCTGACTAGTCTGTATATAATATGTCAGTCTTACTGGGCCTCATATTAGGCTTCATGTTACCAAAATGGAAAAGCCCATAGGCACAGATGTCTGTACTAAAACAGTTTGACAATTTGATTGATTGGTCAAAGAGAGATTCCTCCTGTGCTGATGATTCCCATAAAGAATGGGTAGCGGTGTTTTATTGGTTGCAGTGCCAACTCTGTCTCTCATTTATTTATTTAACCTTCATTTTACCAGGTAAATCTCACTGAGATTATGAATCTTGTATCCAAGAGAGACCTGGCCAAGAAAGCAGCATCAAAAACAAACATAAAAGTTACAAGCAACCTAAAAACAATGTAAATACACAGTATAAATAATAAAAAGTGAAAGATGTATCAAACTATTAGAAGGTTCATAGATAAACAGAACAAAGACAGGTTCCAACAGAGTCCGTCTCCAGGCCCTTCATAAGAATTTTACATTTTCGCATAGAGATCAGATTTGACAGCTTTATTATTCTGTAATGAGCTGTAATGCAGTGGGTGCAGACTACATGAAAGCCTTTTTACCAAGCGCAGTGCAGAACAGGGAGCTAATTAGTGATATTTCTTGATTTCTCCTATTTTTTTTATTCTCATGTTTACATACCACTTGGAGGCAAAATGTTCATAGTACACATGCGTTGGTAAATGTGGTGTAAAAGCTGTAACACCATTAAGGACGTTGTTTAGGGTGATTATGAGTACTCTGGTGCTGTCCACATTACATTACTCGGCTGTAAAATACCTTTTGTTTCACCACAGTACCCATTAATCAGTAAAGAATGCCCTTTTATGTAATATTGCTATGAAATTCATGAGAGAAAACCACCACAACCCAGATGGTTCATCGAACAGTGTTCATCACCAGTGGCTGCATGCCTACCCAGAGAACCAGGGAAATGTACTGACAGATTTGTTGTTTAGTCTGCAGCCAGCCCAGCGTTGTCCTTCTATTCTGATTACAGCTACGGCTCACAGTTTGACAAGCCATGTTGCTATGGGAACAAGCCATTAAGCAGAACCACACATTTACTTTTACTTTGCCAGAGGTGACTGATTCATAGCAAAACTGGCCAGCACTCCGGGGGTGGAGGGTCAGAAGCGATGGGTGGAAAAAGTCCCGTTATTAATAGGGACAGTGAAGTTACTCTCAGAGAAACAATGCCACTTAGAGCAAATGGAGCGAGTAGAATCAAAAAGAGGTAGTTGAAAAGACACACAGCGCTGTCCTGTTTTTAACACAACAGGACAATGAAAATTGAAAAAAATAAATCAACAGCCACCATGCCAGAGGAACCGATAGCGCTCCATTTGGATTCGTGCCCACAATGAATGTGCCCTTAGCCAGCTCTGTTGACTCCAATCACTGGTGTTTTACAGTAGAGGACAAGCCATTAAGACAGCCTGCTCTTCTAGCCTGGAGCACTGGTGACTCACCACAACGCCCCAGAGACACACACCGCTTCTGTGTGTATATGCGTGTGTGTATATGTGTGTGTGCGGCGTGGGCATGTGAGTGTGTGCACATGTGTGTGTGCACGTGTGTGCGCCTATCTAAGCTATATTAATAGCTTAAAAAGCCACTCAGGGACTGAGGACCATGCTGGCCACTCTAACATGCTGTTAGGGAATAGGGCTGCAGAGCAATGAGGAGAGGAACCTTTCTGAGTTGTTATGGAAGTCTGTGGTTTGACATTCATTATGGAAGCAATGCATGTACGACATTAAAACATGGTCCCACATGCAGCCAGTAGGGGGAAGCAACAATCAAAATTTGACAGTGGGTTCTGATGCAAGTTACTGGAAAAACATTCAGCATTTTACATAACTAGAATTGAAAGGAATGTGTCATACCATGACAGAAGCAATTTATGACTTAATTAAATTGCTAGTGCTAGTGCTGCTGTGCATTCTCCCATGCTTATTAAGAGAAATATTAGTATTTCTTTGTCTATTTGTGAGTACAGCAAATGAAAAGTAAAAACAACAGGAAGTAAGGATGCAATGCTGTCAACAAGGTAGTTCAGTGGAAGTGGAAGTGAAGGGATTTGTCTGTGGTTTGCTACATGCCTCACAATACTTTGCATTTTATGTATATAGAACATGTTCTCTAAAGTGATTCAAAATATTTACAACAAAAGGATAAATTTCATCATCTTCTGTGTCTAGTCCCATCAATTTTACAGGCAAAAGCATCAGCGACTGTGATACTACTTGTGTGGATTCTGCTCCTAGAGGGACAAAAGACGGTAAAGGCTGAGGAGGGTCAAGGGTCAACGGTGGTACCTGAGTGTGAATCTCCTCATTAATGGAGCGCTTGGCCTCCTGCTTCTTCTTCACAGCCAGCAGCTCCACCAGGGGTTTGATGGTCATGCCCTGCGAGAGGGAGGAGAGGAGCAAAATATTATTCACTGCATGCATTTCCTGACCTTGACCAAAGACAGGATGAGGCTATGCTATCCCAGTTTATGCAAGGGAGTGACATGATAGGATTCTATGTGGATTTGCATAAGCATTTTAAAATCAACATCTTGTAGAACTTTGCAAATCGGAGCCCAATGCAAAATGCTTGAAGCATGATGAAATATAATCCGGTTGAGCTCATATTATCGCACACAAGCAAATGGTACATTAATTCCAAAAAGTATTTACAGACTTCTGAAGGGTGCTATGCAATGGGAGAGGAGACATTTTCACCAGGCTTTTAATATATGATTAAAATCAATAACATTTTGTGTTCCCAGTGCCAAGAGTTGTGCCCTGGGGAGACATTCTTTGAATATGTACCCATGAAGGGTGTAGGGCAAATTCGAATCTTGAACTGCTGCAACTGGGCAGTTTTGTGTAGACAGAGAACGATGCGATTTCAGTGACAGTAAAACAAAGTAAGTGTTATGTTAATATCAGCAATCTGTAACCATGGGGCTCTTACTGTGGGTCACTGACTAACAACTGCATACACAAACACATAAAAAATAAGTCTGTTTAAACAACATTATGTGTGCGTACATTTGAGTGTGCGCTTGTGTATACTGTATGTGCGTCTTTGAAGCAGGTGGGCAAGCATTTCTAAAACCTGTCATGTTGATAAGCCAACAACTCTGGTGGAAAAATAAAAAACAAACCTCAATTCCCTTTCAATTCTGTCTTTCATTTTGCATCCTTCATCACTTCTATCCTGGCTTCAGTCTTACTTATGCGTTTACCTTTTTGTTGTATCCACTTTCCCTCAACCTGCCTTGTCTACTTCTACTTTAGTTAGTGATTTCTTGCATTTCCTAGAATTACTTTTGAAAACCCCCAGTGAATGTGCCTGGACTTGTATTCAGCTGGGTTATATGTGTAGGTGGAGAGAGCAATAATGATAGAGATAAGATAGCGATAGTAAGAGCAAGAAAGCGAGTTCCTCCAGTCCAGAAAAAGTGAGCATCACACCCCTTGTGTCTTGTGGTTGCATTGATTTGAGGGAGCTGTCAGTGAAGAAATTGGTCTCTCTGTCTCTTCTACAATGGATTTCTCCCTGAATGACTGATGAACGTCGGTGCAAAATGGTGAGTCTAGATAGAAGGCCTTACTCTTTGATTCTGAGGGACTGACACCAAAACCTGATGTTTACCATTGATGTTTTAGATCACTGAATTTTTTTCTCCCATTATACTAGCTTGTAACTGCACTAGAACTATCTTGATGTGACGTGACGTCATCTACGTTTGGCCAGTTATCCACAGGAATAAGAAAAATATATCACCAAACAACAAAATGGACCCTGGAAGGGTGGATTTTTCCTATAAATGAAACTCTCCGTAATTCAGGTGTTTTTATGTGGCCTTTCGGGTTAACCCAACATCCTGCCAGTCAGAGGTTTTACCACTGTTGGATGACATATTGGTGCAATAGACAGTTTCCATCATTACTGCAGTGCTGGTTATAGCAATCCTTTGAATTTGTGCCAGCATTTTAGGGGGAGTGGTTCTGTGTGTGCATGCGTGCATGTGTGTGTGTGTGTGTGTGTGTGTGTGTGTGTGTGTGTGTGTGTCTGAGGCTTTAGCATATCATTCTCTCTCATAAGAAGATTAAGCCTGCCAATCTGGTTAACTGTAATAGCCTAAGTGGATGACACAAAGTTCCGGTTCTTAAATAATACCCTGTCCCGCCACCATGCATGCATGCAAACTTTATCACACTCATGTGTATGCCAGCTCCACACAATAACCACACAATAACACATCACTTACAGACACAGGTTTGTATTGCTGTACTTGTGAGGACCGACTACATTCATTCTCAAACCCCCAAACCCAAAACTTAACCGAAAACCCACCAATTAATCCTAATTTTAATCGTAACCCTAAACCTGCCCCTTAAAGAAGTGAAGACCAGCAAAATGTCCTCACTTTGGAGGATTTTCCTCATCTTTCTGTCCTTGTGAGGACGTCTGGTCACACACACACACTTTCATACTGCAGGTGAAAGATGCCCCACCTCCTAGTCTGCATCTGTCTCAGCATCAGAGGCTGCCAGCGCTGTATCTAACAGCATGAATAAAACATATTTCTACCCTGGCTTCTGCAGAGGGAACACATCTAAAGGGTTTTATTTTAGCTGCTGCCATTCTGAGCCTAATCCACATGATGCACGTCCAAACATCTTCTGACAGCTTCACAGGGAGACTGGTTTATCCGGCAGGACTGGGCAGAAGCAGTACGTGGTGCTCCGCTACAAATGGACAACGGATAATAATATGTGTGTGTGTGTTTATTGCTTGTGTGTGTTTATTGCAGTGTCCGCAGAGTGTGCATGTGTTTGTTTGTGTGTGTGTGTGTGTGTCTTTGTCTTGTTTTTATGTACTTCTTTGTATGTTTTCTCTTAAGGTCCACACCAAGAGAAGAGGGGAGACGAAGAAGAAGAAGGGAGAAGGAAAGGAATGTAAGTGGTCCATGCATGTCTATATCTGTTGTTTTGTGTATTCCTTTTGGCCATTTTTTACTGTTGCATGTGAATCTGCTTGCCTGCCTGTCAGTGCACTTCAAAGTGACAGCTGGAATGACATTTTCCTACGCCAGCACAGCAGGCTGTTTGCTTCAAAACAGACCAAGAAAACTGACCACTTGTGGTCCTATTTCTAGACAAAGCAACAAAACCAACCTCTTCCTGAAAATGTGTAAAAACATCTTTGATGTTCGATCCTCAGCATGCAACAGGGTCACTACGTACCACAAAGTGTTACTGAGCCGTTGCAAATGAAGCTTTTGTACTTTGTGCCATATTCATTTTGTTAGTGCGCTGGTCAGTGTGAATTCAAACAGCCACCTAATGAAAATTCCAACTGGATACACTCAGCGAAATATCCTCAATAACAAATTCTGCCTGGCTGCCACAGGCAGATCAAGTAAGTGCTACATTTGATCAGAATAAATTGACTTTGAATTTGAATCAGCAAGCAGACGCCTATGACAAGACTCTATGAGGGCTTCAAAGCAGAGCTCCTTTGCAAACTCGAATATAGTTGACATTTCTTACTTATAATTGCGCACCAGAGGAAGGTCATACGACTGAAAGAATGTATGATTATCCTTGGTAACATGTTTTAACTGCAAGTGAGAGTCAGTGTGCGCAAGTTTCTTTCAGAAAAAGAAAAAGCCAGACTGAAAAACAAGTCCAACTCTACAATGATGTGACAACACAGTCTACTGAGAGGGGAACAGAACAGACTAGACGGTGTCCCAGTACCTGGACGAAGACAGTGAAGAAGATGACGGTGATGATGGCGGTGAGGAACATCTCTCTCATGGGGAAGTGTTCCTTTTTCAGCAGGTAGCACAGGGAGAAGGCGATGGCTCCTCGCAGGCCACCGTAGGCTATAATGAACTGGTCCTTGGTGGTCAGCTTGACGATGCGGAACTTGTTGATCACATAGGTCAGACCAACCACACCTGGAAAGGACAATGTAATGAGAAACTGGGTTTGAGTGGGCGTGTGTGTATGTGTGTAACAGACTCGGGTCAATTAATATTTGCAAAATTTTTTTTTTTTTTTGGCCTATTTAGTTGCCAGATGTGATGGCGTTTACCATTTAGGGCCATACAATGGGACTCATTCATAAACGTGAAATATCGGGACGTTATTTGCGTTACCGTTTTCCCCGTTCTTCCACCCCTTTTGATCATTTACAGATTGGGAAAGCGATTCATAAAAGCACATCGCGCCGCAAAAAATACCACCTGTTCTAGTCAGACGGTATATTGTAGAAATGAATGTTAACTAATGAAAATGAATGTAAATTATTTAAAAATCAATAGATAAAGTCACATTGTGTCCTAGGGGATTAATTATCATTGGAAACGTGAAAATGTTTAATAAATATGACTCACACACTGGCTGTGATTGCGGTTGTAAACGCCAGTTTCCATCTGATTTGATTCAGTTTATCATGATAAAAAAGAGAAGATGACCATACACATGTCCCATAAACTTTTTAGCAGGTGCTGGAGTGTAGTAGAGCTAAAGTAGCCTATGTAAGAAAGAGAACGCTGCTGCTGCCAATGCTCCCATATATTTATCTTACAACGTTTTGATACAGTAGGTCTTCATCAGGTGAAGATCACCATCGGCCAGTAAGTGACATCATAAACATTCGGTTTATCATGGCCAACATTGCAATTACAGCAGTAGGAGCGCATGAGGAGGAAGAGGTTCATCTGCCGTTCTAACGGGTCTCTGCTGCTCATTGACACACAGGCGGACTGTTGCATATGTAAAGCTTAATTAACATGTTGGTTGTGATTGGCTATCACCTGGGCTGCAGCTGACGATAAATAATGTGGCTCCGTCACGGTATTCACGGGTGTGGTAAATTTATGAATCAGGGTAAATTACTGTGGTGCAGATTTTGCGTGCTGCTATTCTGTTACCGCAGAGTTTTATGAATTAGCCCCAGTGAGTGGCAGCAGGTGTAAGGACAATAGGAAAGCATTTGAAAGTCATATGAGTTTACTCTCTGGTAGTGTGTGTGTGTTAATAACTTATGTGACATGGCTCAGTAGGAGCTGAAGTGACCACAAACCCACTGACCACTACAACTTAAACTGATTTCAATCACAAGCTCTCCTATCATATGATGCATGTAGCATTATCATGTGATGAGTTTGTGACTCTTTGCAACAACAAATTAAGAGTCACAGACAGTATATCATGTTTGTGTTTGCCGTCGATCATTTATGTTCAGTCATCTGATGAATATTATCATCACAAACAGCATCATGTTTGGACAGTTTGTTTAAAGACTCATCGGCTAGTGAGGCGGAAAATAAGAGAACTCAGGAACGCATGACTCAACGCGCCTCCTCCTGCTTCCACTTTCATTCCCTCTCCCTCTAACAGCCCTGATAAATCTAGCACGGCAAATCTTCCACGAAGGACTTGAGACAGCCGGTGTCAATATGGAAATCCTCAGCAGTGCTTCCTCTTACACACTCACAGAGGTGTTACGAAAAGTGATGGCAACATCAACTTCTGCCGGAGTTCCACTTCCCTTTTTGAGAACAAAGACCATTTTTTTTTTATATTCACACGCAAAGCCTTTCTTAGCATATTACATCTCATCTTTTTTTAGCTCTGCTCATTGCTTAACAAATTATGTACAGTACTTGGCAGCCTACCATGACATCAAACAGCAGGTCCCCCAAACTGACACAATACTAACAGTGCTTCCTGTGTTGCATGCGCATAGTTTTTTCCGTTTTAATGTATATCGTAACACACACCCCCACCCTGCCATCACATATACGTTAAGAACGTATGGGAAACACTACAGTAGCGCTGACCTATGACCCGCGCCACCAGACACAGGACGACGGTGACCGTGACGAAGGTCCAGTTCCAGGAGTGCGGTCCCTCCACCGTGGCCACGCCCAGGAAGATGAAGATGAGCGTCTCGCTGACGCTGCTCCACATCTTCAGGAAGTACTTGATAGTGGTGTGGGACTTGTGGGATATGTTGGCCTCCACATAGGGTCGCATCACTGCCCCGCATGCTATCAGCCTGTAAGGACAAGATGCAAATGGTAGCTCAGTTGAAGGGATATTAAAGTGAGTAAACATTTTTATTTTTTTTTATGAGATTTGAATGGTTTCCTAAGAAAATGTTTGCTCTTCTTTCTGAGTCTAGCTTTTGATGGTTTTAGTGTAAAAGCAAACATTGGCAAATCACTGATTATTGCTTCTGGGAATTAAATGGGAACAGGCAATCTGAACGAAACAGCGGTTCAACTCTTCTGCAGCAACAAACGGCAACAGTGATGTCAGAGGTTACTACATAACGAGTGCTCCAATTTCCCGGCTTAAGTTCCATACTGATCACGGAAACACACGACACCCAGTCTGGTGCCCACTTCTCTATTCCGTTCTACTATCATGCCATTTTCCCATGCCAAAAATGTGGAGACCAAAAAAATGAATCAAGCCATCCAAGTTATGTAAGCCATTGCAGCTGCTCATCATTCCACCTCAACGGCAATATTGGATTGGCTTTAAGGGCATTAGGGAGAAGTGATAAAAGGAATTGACACTGGTAAGCTGTTTCATGTCTCTTTTATCAACAGATGATATGAAAGAACCTCTCCAAATTCTCTGTTTATGATGTGCGGCACGATAGGGCTGAGGGCCCCTGGCCTTTGAACAGACTGTCCTTGTAGCTACACACCCATCGGCCCTGACACACCAGGGAGACTCAATATATCTTTACCTCCTGTCTGCATGATCCATAACTCATAGGACCCTAAACGGCAGGAATGGAATGAGGGAGGAGAGATATGTATTGGAAGAGGAGCCAGTCCTCAGGAAACGGCGGGCCATAAATTGAGGGTTGGGTTGGCTGCAGTTAGATCAGTCATTCACTATACCACTGGTTATACAGTGTCTGTGTGACCTGCCAGGATGTACAGGTGAGTTACTGTCATGCGGGAATAGCTGAAATGGATTTGCCTTTGCTGGGGCAAGGCTGCATATATAGGCCAAGACATCCAATCAGTGAAGGAAGACACATATTTTAAGAACACATGATACAACATTGACATCCCGGACACAGCTAGGGTATTTCATAGGTACCAGAGGAGAGGTAATACAGTAGGTTCTCAATTTGGAAATGGTGGTCCTATATAGGTCACTGGGTAGAGGATGGCACTAACACTGCCAGGTTTAGAGATTCAATTCCTTCTAGGGCCACCCATGCTAAAAATGTATGGTCTCATGGTTCTACAAGGTGCTTTGGATAAAAGCGGCCACCAAATGGTGTATGTTATAGCATAAGTTAGAAATGTAAAATCAAGTCACTGGTATCCCTGTAGGAAACTTGAAGTGTTCCAAAGGTCACAAAGTGCACAGTATATGACTGGATTAGATACTGGATTAGATATGTTTGTTCTTGGATTAACACTCCCCACGCCCTGATCCTGACTTGACTATCAGCATCTGAAAGTGCGGATTTGTTTTGGCCTCTTTGTTCTGTTTCTATCTCTCTCTCTGTCTCTGTCCCCCCCCTCCATACTCACGCCATGATGCCAGAGAGGTGGAAAAGCTCGGCCGACAGGTAGGCCATGTAGCTGTAGACGAAGACAAAGAGCGGCTCGATGACACGCGTGTGCGAGGTGAAGCGTGAGGTGAAGGCGGCCAGGATGCCGTAGATGGCGCCCACCAGGACGCCGCCCAGCGCAACCACAAAGAAACAGATGATTCCCAGGATCCCGTCCAACACCGTCACCGTGCCAACACCCGAGTACTCCTCAAAAAGATGGTACAGCACCTAAGGGAGGGGAGAGAGCGAGAGAGAGAGACAATGGTTAATGTTAGGAGATTGTGGGTAAAGGAGTAAGAGAGAGAAAAAAAGAAAAAAGAGGAAAAAATTAAAAGGTAAGGTAAGGAGGGAAAGGGAAGGTCAGGTATGGGTAGATAAGCAAAAAGATTGGGGAAAAGAGAAAAAGAATGGTTGGGGAGGAAGGATATTGTGTAAGATATATGGGAAAGGACAGATACAGATACAGACAGATACGTTTAATTATTTATGACTGACTCAAAAAAAACCTGCAAAAATAGTTTTGTGTTTCATGTGTTGATAAACAGTAATCAAAATTAATTAGGCTAAGTGTACCTACACCAACGACTAAGCTATTGTGAATCAAAAAAGCCATTGTGTTTCAAAAGAGGAACAGGGAAAAAAGAAGTCATGATGGAAGTTAATTGAAAATAGATTTTGCCTCTGGAGAGGGCACACATGACACAAAAAGCAGGCCAACTGTCACAGCAGATCACGGATCCAAAACCAAAAGTCTAACAGCCAATCACATTAGCACATGAGTCACATATAATGTAGTCTCAACTTTGGTACTACTGAATCTTGCCATTATTTTAAAGGCTCAGCTTGGTGGTAAAAAGATATTGGCTTGGTTAGTACTTGCTTGGCCTGGGAGAGTAGTTGCAGGGAAAGGGTGGGCAATACATTCACACACTTACACCTGAGGATGTTGAACAATAACACGTGTCTTTGATCAACATCCTCTAAATACTGGACACATCCTGTAACTGTCCTGGAGGGGAAAAGTTGTATGCTATTACTGAGCCAGGGTGGGGTGTGTAAATGTTGGTGTGTTTGGGTTCTTGGGGTTTTGTACTTTTGCTTTTGCTGTTTTTTCTTATGCTTTTTCTTTTATGTGCGTAATGTGTGTGTTCCTTACTGTCATTTTTCTTTTATATAGTAAAAAAATCTAAAATGTACACCCATATGCTCATTGTTATGTCGTTTAATACTGTTTTCAATAAAAATATTTTGCAAAAAAAAATAAAAAGTTGTATGCCTTTCGGGTGTTGCACTGCATGTGATTGCGACATCGATTTTTCCTTATGCAGTCTTGCTTCCAAGTGCCAAATGGATGGGAAGAAGCTGCACATTCAGAATCACTCCAATGCACCAGTCTACCTCAGAGGAGTGCTGATAAAATAATGAATGCGATTTCATAAGCAAATGGAATCATGAACGTCTGCCATTACCCGCAATGTACTTTCCTCCCAATCCCAATCACTCACCACAGTGACAGCATCGTTGAGCAGCGACTCGCCGAACACCAGGATGTGCAGCAGCTCGTTGATGTGGATCTCCTCGAACACGGCCAGCACGGCCACGGGATCCACGGCCGAGATGATGGAGCCGAACAGCAGGCAGGGCAGCAGCTCGAACTGGTTAAGGTTGGATGGGTTGGCCGGCTGGATCTGGCACACGGCGTACAGCAGGCCCCCGACGAAGAAGGCATTCCACAGGGTGCCCACCACGGCGAACATCAGGATGGTGCCCAGGTTCTCCATGAAGGGACGGATGGGCAGGAAGTAGCCGGCGTCCAGAATGATGGGCGGCAGCAGGCAGAGGAAGAACAGCTGGGAGTCCAGCACCGGGGGGACCTTTTCCCCGGCCAGCTTGATGAGCCCCCCCACCAACAAGCCCACCACAATCAACAGGCAGCTCTCCGGAACGATGTTGGACAGGCGAGGGATCAGGTGGAACCCTGGGAAGAGAGGGATGGAGGGGAGAGAGAGAATGAGGGAGAGGGAAGATTTGGCAAGGAAATTTAGGATTCGTGGCATAAATCTTAGAAAGCGTTAGGCCTAGACGATGTTTGTGTTTGTGTGTGTGCAGGAGTAAGTGTGAGTAATAGGAGATAGGCGGTGTGTGTTTGTAACATTATCTGGCACTGCTCCCATCTATTGTTCTAACTTTGTAAGAGGCAACTCAAAAGCACTGCAAAAGCCACCTGAAACTCACTGAAGATGAGCACCATTATAAGAACAATCATCTGTGACATACCACACTTGTACGAGTACCAGCACCACCAACACATCAAATTCCAATTTCTGTTTCACACTGAGCAGCCACTTTCACGGTGCAGAGCTAGACTATGTAACGTACCCCAATAACACAGTTTAAGTGAAGAAAAAAA
The DNA here is from genome assembly GCF_046629955.1 of Centroberyx affinis. Taxonomy (NCBI): domain Eukaryota; kingdom Metazoa; phylum Chordata; class Actinopteri; order Beryciformes; family Berycidae; genus Centroberyx; species Centroberyx affinis. The sequence goes on along the minus strand of NW_027281593.1, from coordinate 11,933 downwards.
GCTGTACTCTAGCTACTTTATAAAAATAGTTTTTGATTTTCCTCCAGGCTGATTGGACATGCCAGAGCTCGTTTGCCCTTCATTCATTTGGATACCTAGACAGACTACACCTTGTCTGTTTGTAGCAGATACAGCTGCTGAAGGATATGGACGTTGGCAAGACTGAGCACCAAGACAACTCTTGTTACGGTGCCCACTGGGTCAAAGAGTTTGGAAAAGAATATGAGGAGTGTATGTTGTGCTGTTGCTGGTGTGCCACATGGCTAACTTGCATGGTCTATTGACTTCCTAAAGGAAAAAATGGAAATGATATGCAAAACAGCCTAGACACATCTCACGTGACTGTCCAACAGGTCCAGGCTGACTTTTATCAAACACATTTGCCAAGGGCCTACATTCAAGAGATGGACCTATATGAAATTTAAGTAGTGCTGGTGAAATGATAAAATGCTTCTACTTTAATTTGTCTGCTTTTTTACTTACTAATCCAATTTCTGAGGAGTTCGACATAATTCAAATAATCTTCTGCAATTACCTACTATCTCCTGAGGCAGAATGGCTCACTTGTTACAACATAAGCAGCTCAGACAGAAGTCCCCAGAGACTGTTAGCTAAATTAATGCCTTTTCAAGCTGAAAGAGTAACTGCCTAATGGATTTCAACAAAGGAGAAAATAAAAATGTTTCGCTCTAAAAGTCTGCCTCGTCAAGGGCATCTGAGATGGTGTGGAGCCCACAAATCCTATTACTCCTGGCCTGCTATGAAGTCTTGACATGTAAACCTAAACACAGAAAAGGCTACGTATACACATGGCGGGGTGGAAGGACAACTGCAGTCTTTACATAAATAGCGAGGGAGAGTGGATGAAGACTTCAAAGAGGCAGCAGCGTGCATCCCATAGTGAGAAGTCCTCCCCCAGCTATATTTACACTGCTGCAGCATGGGGCCATGTCACCTTCCAAATGGCACAGTGCCATTAAATTAATAGTGCAGCATCAGGGGGCATCAACACTTCCACTGAGACACAGAGATATACAGACACAGACACACACATGTGGTCCTATGTAGCTCAATGGGTAGAGCATGTCAATAGGGTTAGGGGTGCAATTCTTTCCAATGGGGCCACCCATGCTGAAAACGTATGCACTTATTGTTCTATCCACCCAGTGGCATATGTTATTAACAAACTATCAAAAAGCTCCATGGCTGCAATACTCATGCTCTTCAGGACAGGCGTGGATGGTGCCGTCTGGCATGGTGTCCACAGGGCGTGTTTCCTCCTGAGTGAAGCGGGGAGGGGCAGGCAGGTAAACAACTCAGGCCTGCTCCATTTTGCTAAATCTCACACTATGAGCATGGTGGAGCAGCACATTAATATGCACTCATTAGCAGATCACACTGCTTATGTAATGGCCAGGCCGCATACACATGCTGGCAGTAGACAAGAATCACCATGGGAAGTAGTTAAAAAAAAGGTAATTTATAATGGAGGGTAAAGAGCTAGAACTACACGTAAACTTCATTTTAACATTAAAACGTTACAGTGCTGTCTTCACTGAATGTGAAAGTTCTCTGTGGGAATACAAGACATCTGAGGCAGAGGTTCCATTTTGGCAGCCTGATAACACTATTTAGTGTTTCACAAACAAGTGCATGTTTGTGAAGTTCAGAATACAGCTGCATGCAGCTGTCATTTCAAAGCTCTAGTTGAGTAAGCTCTGAGGCAAGCGAGTCAAGGAACCTCTGTATTAGCTAAATGGTCTGAGGAGGCCTAGTTTCCCCACAACGAGATAAATCAGAGACTGAGTGCTCTTCTGTTTTCAATGAACCTTATTAGAAAACAGGCACCACCCACAGCTCCACAGAGGCTAACTAGCCAGGTGGGCTAACAAAGATGCTTTGATGACAACTGCTTGAAAAACAGCAAACATTAACCCTGTGTGACTCTTCCCTTTTCCTGAAGGCTTATGTGGAGAGGAGGGTTAGTGAATGTGAATTCCACAGCTTGTTCTGGGACTATCTGAAGCACAATGCTGATTCAGAAGAAAGCATGAATCTACTGCAGGCTTCAAAATCAAGGCTATCAACACTGTTACAGAATTAAGATGCTTTGACTATATATAGCTAGGTGGTGGATAGACAACACCATAGAGATCTCTATTAAGTTTGGCACACACTGAGTTCCACAAGTGTAATTGTACACCACCAGTAAGCTAATTATTTCCCAACTGAATAGTACAGATTACAGTGACAGGACTTCCTTCAAAATGCTCACTCATTACAATGATTTGCATAAAACTTTTTGCAAGAACTGGCTGACTCTGAAATTATTATTTCCTTGCGGTATTACAAGATGCATGTCAAGAACTGCAAAGCAAATAACTTAAGAATTCCCCTGTCAATAATTATTAGCACTCCTTGCAATCAGGAGCCTTCCAGGAAAACTGTGGCGTTGCGGAGCTCGTTAAACCTGTTGCAGGTTGAAAGAGGGCAGTGGACAGCAGTGCATCCGATACTTTCACGTGTTACTGGATCCAAAGCAACAAAGCTAGTTCTGCTGCTAACAAGGCACATCACTTATCTGAATCAGACCTCGAGGGGACTTGTGCTCTACATTTCTGGTGCAACAGGTAATGTATTCATGGGATGAGGCCCTATGCTTGCATTGCCATAATGTCACAGACTCAGCAAAAATAAAAACCCTTTGTATACAGCTGACAAAAACAAATGGTATGCAAGGGTCATTGTTAGAGAGTAGGTCCAAGATGAAGACAACATAATGCAACTTACTACTATTATGTCTAAGAATTGATAGGCTTATCGTGTATGTTATCATAACAATCATGTTATCATAATACATACATAATAAATACATGTAAATGGGAAATTTCAGAGAATGAGTTGCTGTTTTTTTTTTACCTTATTTATGTAAGCAAGTTGACAAAGAACACATGCGTATTTACAGCAACGCCGGGGGGAGTATTTGCAGTGGTAGGGAAGGCTACACAAACACATTCACCCACACACTCACACCTGGGAGCTGCCCAGTAACACCAAAACTTTCTAATGGTGGCCACTGAGCAGCTTGGGGTTTCTCTTGCTTTGGGACAACTGAACCATTGCAGGAACAAAAAAGCATGTCTCATCCACTTCCCCCTCCCAGATTTTCCCAGCAGCATTCAAACAGACGACCTTCTGGTCACAAGCTCAGTTCTTTAAAACTTACAGTAGGATACCACTGCCCATACTTCAAGGCTTTCTGAAAAGCAACACGCATAACTGAATCCAGTGAGTTCAGGATGGCGTGGGAAAACAGCTCTGGGGTATTATTAGTAGATATTCACTCCCATGGTCGCTTATGGAAAGCGTTCTTCCAAGTGCCTTTCAGTAATGAACCTGAGCCAGGGTACTTTAGGCTCCCAGATTCTAAACCCCTGAATCATGATCCATAAATAGCCTGCAATGACCTGTCATTTAAAGCTCAAACAGGCAATTGGAAAAGGCAGGGGTATGAAGACTGTGATAACCTCGTTTTTGAAAAGGTCTGGGCTATCACACACATCACACACATCACACACATCAGCTGTTGGCTTTGTGCATCCAAAGTAGTCATTGTTTCCCGTCCACGTTGGAATGGTAAAGTTGCATTTTCGTACTTCTACAGAGGCTATGGAATGATAATCATTAGCCTAACTCACAGTGCTATTCAACCCTCGGGGAAAGCAAATAGCTCTGCAAAACATCTCTAAATTGTTAGAATGAAAGACAGTTTAAACAAAAGCTGTGTAAGGAAGTCATTTACAAATAACCATGAAGAAAGACTGGTCTAGTCCCCAAGAAAATGGCAAACAGGTCATAATTGGATGGACTAAAGTGATTACTGCTGGTGCCTGGAGCGGTCACAGACTGAGCACTGGATCCAGGACTGGAATGCTTAATGACACATTATCATTCATGGGTGACCAGGAGGGACAAGTGAAGACTGTGCACCCTGGCCGACCAGGAGGAGAATGAGTCATCGCTGCTCCTGGATAAGGAGCCCTTTCAGGATCAATATTGACCCTTCCAAATGACTACTGTAAAAACCCAACACACACCAAAGACCCAGAACAAAAAGCTAAGCAAAGGATGGGTATTGAACAGATCTGAAAAGATTTAGGCATAAAAGAACATTTCACTCTGCTCAAGTCTAAAGTATGTGCTTTGTTTGCAAGGCCTCTCTCAGAGAATGATCTGTCTTGTCCTCCCTCTCAGTTAGTGCCAGTGGTCAATGGAGGCCTTGTCAAGGTACCTGAAGCACCCAACCAAGGCTAAGTGGTGACAGCTCACACATTCTCAAATCTCTCCAGCATGACTCCAACTAAGGCCTCCGGTCCTCATGAACTAGAGAGCCATATCACAGAAGATAAGATAGTGAAAAGGGGGAGGCTGAAAGAAAAACTCATGTTTCATGACACACAACCGTTGTCAAGACACATAGGAGATTAGTGTTAAGTGTACCTTCTGTTTTTTTCCCCTTACTTTTTAGATATATGCTTCTACATTTATATTTTATATATTTATTTTATATATCAAAATATATGGATGTCATATTTGGTTTTCTTTTATATATATTTAATTAAATAACCTGTCAGATTCTTGAATTATGAGATCAGGCAGGTCATTTTAGGCTGCATGTCAACAATGGCAGGCACTCTGTCCTTACTCCACTCCCTCCTGAAAGCCTTTATGCAGCAAGGTTATTGCAAACAGCTCTTCTACTTCTGCATGTGTACCCTGTGTCAGCATAGCCTGGCAAAAGATCATCTCCAAAGCCAGGAACTGTGTCCCGTTGCCAGGTGACTAATTGTACAATGCTGGCAACCAAAGGATGAAGCAAGCATAAAAGATTAGGAGAGAAAACAATTTCACAGCCTCTTTGTTGAGGGAGGTGATTGATGATCAGACAGCTGCCCCCTCTTTTGTTTCTTTTCCTAGGCATCAAAACTGACCAATTGTTCAATACCCATGTTGATGTCCAAGGGAAGGACAAAGAATACGCAAACAATTTATTTCAGACTGATGTAGGCCTTGTTCCAGACAATCTAGTGCTGCATAAAAAACGTTTGAAAGTCATTGTTTGATTGTTTGATGCAGGCCATTGTGCATTGACTTGCTTATGTAAGACTTGTGTTGGTTTAAATTATTAATAATGGCCTGCTAGTTTATTTTAGCGTTAAGTCTCCAGTTATATCTGCACGGAAAGACTGCTGGCACACAAGGATGTGTTTCTGAGCAATGTTGAGGTTCAGTGGGAACACAACAAGGGCTCTGTTACAGCCTCACTACGATTATCACACACACCTTCCAATGCAGCAATTCAGTGGAGTAAATGTCTGCGGCAATATCAAATGTCTGGCTGTTAAAGGCAATGTATAAGCCTTCTGATGTTTACACGCCATCTCTGATGATTTAAATAGGAGAAACGGAGTGCCCTGTGAAGATTTACCTGACTGTTGTGATAAGAAAAAGAGATTGCAGCGAGTCATTGAAAAGACGATGATACCTAAGATAAGAAGGTTGTTTCAAAGCCATTGGTATACCCATGAGGCCATGAAAATAAGCCAGAAAATAAACTGTCTCAGTTGAAACCACTGGAGTTAGGGATAATGTTTATGAGCTAGGCCAGTGGTTCAAAATGTTTTTGGCCCATGACCCCTAAAAATTATGATTACGTTCGCGACTCCGTGATGCATGCACAGAATGGTAAACTGTCAAACCAATCAATCTATTTTCCCTTTTAAGGCTATTCACTTGAATAAGTACCATATGGACTGAATAATCTTATTATATCACAGGGCAAAAAAACATTTATTTCACAGATTAGAGGCATGAGCATATATTTCTTTATTAAGATTGTTTTTTCATGTTCCAAACTTCATCTGGCATCCCCAACCCAAACTCATCTCCCAGTTGAAATTCAGTGTGCTAGGCTAAACCCAAAATAAAAACATTTTAGATAGGTATAGGTAAACTGTACATCTTGAGAAACGTATTGCCTTAAACTGTGTTGAGGGTGTGTCATCCAACGATGTACCTCTCTTACCCAATCTCTCCCACAGTCATTAAGAGATTAAGACAGTATCGAGGCCGCTATGATGAAAGGTAGGGTTAGCCAAACTCCTGTAACTTTGGACTTCTTTGTGACTCACTACAAAGATATCTGTTCCCGCCATCAGTGCTGCTGGCTTCGTTTGCAAAACCAACACTCCATCTCTTTTTTCTTTCTCTTTTCTTCTGTTTCTCTTTTCTGTATTTGGAATGCAATAATTTACTGGAAGGCTATTTTGTCATGTTATGGCTAATTGGGCGACAGGGTGGCTTCATGGTTAGAGAGACTGAATTTTGATCTCTGCAACAGCAAACTTATTAAATCAAGAGCCATACATCTTGTCGAAGTGTTCTTGGGCAAGACACTGACCCCCTCCCTACCTGCACACCCATAGCAAGTCGCTCTGGATAAGAGTTGTCAGCCCAGTGCCTGAAATTTTAATGTAATGAAATGCACTTCTATTAAAAACAGTGCTATCTCACAGAAAAGTGCAGCCTACCCTCCAGCCAAAGTGTCCACGTTCAGCAATTTTGAGACACAACTCTTGGTTTTATGCCAAACTAATTCTCAATTCTTTGTTTAATTCTGGCACTCAAAGTCTCAAGGTATTATAAAAAGAAACTTTGAAGCAGCAAAATGATTTGACCAATTACAGCATCAACCAAATGCAGTACCTGAAGCAGCAGGGACCATAAAACACAAATACTGTACAATGAGTGTATTATAGGTGGCTTTGTAGGTCAACCCACTGATATCCAATAATGTGCAAGATCTCCCTCCCTTGTTATCATCAATCTCAGATCATCTCAAGTATGTTTACTATAATAAAGCAGCCTTGTACAGAGTGGCCTTATCTTTTAGTGAACGATTTGCTTGGCAAACAAAACCAGCTTAACGATTGTAGAAATGGAATTAATCAAGAGGTAGTGGACCTTTGCAAACTATACCACAAATAATACACTGTGGGAACCAGATGTGAGTTCACGTAATCATGGTTAGTAATGCAGAGGGTCACAAAGGGCAAAAATGTGTTACCTTGCAGCTACTCCAATGTGCATGAATCAAAAATGGAAAAAAAAAGTCAGCTACTCTTGGATAACTTTCATATTAAAAAACAATTACAGCATTTTTTGTTTTAAATATTGATGGATGATTGGTCTATGGGCACTGAGGGGGCAATTTTGGATGTCATTGCATATATTTATGACTGACTATGCATGCTGTAACCTTGACGAAGGTTACTACAGTGAAAGTGTTTTTTGATATTAGGCCCAACGTAGAGGAAAAGTAATTTGTTACAACTAATCATTACTCTACTGCACTTGAGCAGAGTAATGCAACTTTACTGAGTTTCTACTACAGACATAGTTGAGTGGTCACCCTCCTCTGGACCCATGTGTGCCCCCACTGGTCCAGGGACGAATGGTACGAGAGCTTTCCCTCCTGCATCTCCCCTACTATCTACTTAAAGAATAAAAATATTAAAAAGGATGAATGAACTGCTCGCTCTCTTACAAAAATCCGTACTTCTACTTGAGTATTTTTACCAATATACTTATAATATACTAAAAGTCATTCTGTACTTAAAACCGCCATTGCTAACTGTAGGTTTGGTAATAAAAAGCATCCCCAAACCTTATGTTGATAGTGACCAATCAAATTCTTTATCTGCAATGCCAAAACACGCTCTACCTCTGTGGTAACGACTGCAAAACAATACACGCGTTTAAGCCTAGGTCTTGGTTACCATCTCTGGCTCTGACAGTACTACAGGGAAAATCTCCATCTATGTGCTCCCTCAATCAATGAAAGCCTAGCATGGCTTGGCCACTTCAATAATGGCTGGTGCCTGAAACATTGGTCTTGCTACAACTGTACAGGGAAGGAAAGTAACAGAGGGAAACGGGGTTGGGGTTGAAATCTGAGCAATCAGCAATTTTGAGATACCAATCTTGGTTTTATGCCAACTAGTTTTTATTTACTTAGAAAATTCTCACACACTCCTTGAAACCTCTCAAGGCCTCAAGGTATTAGAAGAAAGAAACTCTTAAGGAATTAAAGGAATACTCCCACTTTTTTGTCATATAAGCTCTTGGATCAATTTAACGTGCAACAAGAATAATGGTAGCCACTTCACTTCTATCATTTGGTTTCCTAGGGCACATGCTAACACTTTAGTTAACTGTAGGCTACGTTTAGTGGACAGTATGAGCTAGCTTTCTATCATCCCATTTTTATTTTTACACATAATTCAAAGGGAGAGCAGGGTGTGACAGCTAATTAAGTGTCACGTCAGGGTCATTCAGAGTGTGTCGTGTCAACTGAATGTCTAGTTCTCATTGATTTAGTAAATGAATATTTAATATGTCCTTGATGTTTGTGGTATACACCATGTATGACTTAGTATTGACTCAACATAGCTTATATATGATGCCATTTTCTAATGTATAATCATGCTCCTGTTTTAAGTCACAATAAAACAGCATTTTGAGAGCATCTTGCTTCCTTAATTTGACGAATGTCCGGTTGAAACAGGATGTTGGACAGGAAATAACAGTGTAAACCAATGGGATATCTGTTAGGGAGGTTTCATATGATGGGAGGGTTGAAGGGGCGGGCTTGCTCAAAAATCTGTGATTATTGTTAAATAGGTGTATGTTATGGCATTGAAAATTATATCTAACAAACTGAAAAGGCAATTTTTTTCATTTCATTTGGACTTTAATTCATTTACTGTGATGGAAGCAAAAGGAGGGGGAGTTGACACTCTCATTCTCTCACTTTTCTTCACTCCCAGACAAGGCAATCACGGCTCAGGTTGCAGTCCAGCCCCCACCATGACAAATAGTAAACTCAGATAACAGCGACTCTGAATATAATGAGGTGTGTAGGCTTCACAGAGTGTTAAAGTGGGTTTCCTTAACACACGCCTTCTCTTCAAATTGTTTTGCCATGTTTGCACTGTAAATGGAGACTAACGTGACACACCAGGCACGTTGCACAGAGCTTTATAGCCACCTATAACCAGGGAATTAGCAAGACGTGTGTCCCACCGCCAACCCCCATATTACTGCTGTACGTTGTCAGGTTTAACCCAGCCGACAGTACAATGTGAAATTCAGTGCCTGAAGGATGATGAGGCTATAAACTGTTATTGGCATTACAGCCTACTACTATCATCTTTGGCGCCAACTGACGGGGAAGAGTGCAGTTTTTTGTGTGTGTGTGTGTGTGTGTGTGTGTGTGTGTGTGGTGTGCTAATTCTATAATATGTTACATATTACACTCACACAGTGAATGTGAAACAAGGTCATTTAGATAATGGCTTGTTAACATAGATTCTTCCTGATAATAGTTAGGCTAAACTGAGATTCCTTTCAAACACACCTTTCCTATATGGCTAGGTTCAGTTCACTGTATAGAGGAAAGGTTCAACTGGATCATTACCTGCGAAGGACTGTGTGGGCATCTGCTGCAGACTAGTAAATTATAGCTCTTGTGCCACAGGTTGATAAAGAATAGCTCATTTCTGTGCACCAGTGGCCTGTAGCCTAATTATAGAAGCCACAATTAGAGATGTCTAATAAATATAAAGGGTCACACGTTTAGGGTACATTTTCAGTGAAATTACACCCCATGGATTCTGATTCATATGAATTGCGCTGGGGATAATCGATACAAGAGAAATACTAGTGATTAAGAAAGACAGTCCTTGGAGAGAGGGGCTGGGCTGTGCAGTTAAGCACAGACAGGGCTGCTAAAGAGATAAATGGACAGTGGATGTGCCTTTGGGTTTGTAAGATATTAGGTCCATCAGCATGAATCAGACAAACAGGCCAAGGCTGAGCAGTGTAGCAGCCACATCAAATTACCAACAGCCCATTTTCAGCAGTTCAGGGATAATCAGAAGCTTAAGGTCATCGATGTCTACTGCTTCTGACATCCCCCCTCTCATTCAATCTCATTTCTTTGCTATCTCCCCCTGTTTCATACACTCTCATCATCCATCCAGCTCTTCGTCTCCCTTCGTCTCTCTGTCTCTCTCTATCTATCTCTATCTCTCATCTTCACTATGTCCTTCAGCTGCCTCCTTCCAGTTAACCTCCCAAGCCAGGCAGTCCTTCACCCTGCCCTTTCCAGAGACATTAGGCTTCTCGCTGAGGAGGATGAGGCAGTATCCTCCCCACCTTGCCTACAGGCTGGTGCTCAGTCAGGCCCATGATGTCACAGGGAACTGACAAGCTGCTGGCGCTCAGAAAAAGACAGCAGGGGACACTGCAGAGTCCTGTGGAAAGCACACTGCACGCAGGGAGGAGGAGGGGACGACGGCAGAGGGCAAGGCAGGATAGTATAGAGACGGAGAGGGGAAAGGAGAAGAGAGTGCCAAGGAGTGGAGAGGCGCCTGAGCACCGCAGGGAGAGAAAATAGAGGACATTGAAGCGACAGAGGAAAGTGGAGAGCAGCACGGCATCTTTTTTGTGTGCATCACAGTTGGGCTCAATTCAAACTCTAAAGTGCTCTAAAGTAAACTGTTACTGAGTGGGGCATGTTTTTCTCCATTTCATCCAAGGCCTACACACCATTTTAAAAATAAATGTTTTCCCATTTCAAGATTAAAGAAAATCACAAATTTGGTTGAACTAAAAGTGACTTGACGAAATCACTGGTCAGCGTGTGTGTGACCTGGATCTATGTCTCTGTTTTCTTATATTTTTGCAGCATCCTCCAGGACACTGTTGCATAGGCCTCGCCTCACGACCTTGTAGCCAGAGGTAGACCCCCTTGTTGAAAATTGCCGAATCGTTGCTACCCCAGACTGCTACGTCAAGCCTGCTTAGTCATGCATTAACACTGTATAGCAAGTTCCAAAGAGTAAGCACAACTTTGGCAAATGGACCTCCCCACATGCGGCTGACAGATCTGATGACTTAAGTTATCTGCATGACCAGCACTATAGATTACCTGGACAGAATATGAGTCACCAAGTGAATTGAGCCATCCTAGTCCACTTTGTGTCAGCACACCAGTGGTATCTTTAAATGTGATGTACTGTAACAGTCAGCAGAATGACCTAGTGGATTGTACTGTAACCGTGAAATGATAGGTTTGATTCCTGTGACAACCAGTGTGTGTCCATCAACTGTCATATGTCCTGTCCAAGTGTCACCCGCTGACAGTCACTGGATGGGAATATCAGCTAAATTCCTCAAATGTAAACGTAAAATGTTGTAGGCTAACAGGCTTCCAATCTGCATTATGGCCAGGCTGCTTGTTGGCTTATCAATATGCTGTCTCTGCTTGAATGACTGAGGCCAATACTATTTTATTGCCGGGCTTAGTAGACTACCATTCATCTCTTCAAACATTGATTGTGGTTCAAAGAGTAGTGTGATAAAACTGATACTGCCTCTATTTGTCTTGACAATGCAGGATAAGACAACTGACTGAAGGTGAGCCAACTTAGCTGCAATTAATTAACCAGTTAGTGCTGACTGCACCTGTAGACCGGCCACATAACCTAACTCTAACTCTAGCATTTCCTGAAAGTGGTCATCTCATTTAGGCTACATGACGCCGGGCTACTGGCAGTATACAACAGCACACATAACATTTCCTTGATACTCACCTAATTTCATAAGAGAGGCAAGCAGCACCCATAACGAGATTTCGAAAGGGGTGTGTATGTGTTTGTAATCGACGGCCAGGACAGGGAAAGCCTTTTTTGTGATGTTATGCCCTTTATCCTCATCTTTGTCGTGGTCCATTTTGTTGTCCTGAGGGCTGATATCCGGAGAGCTGGCAGCTCCGAGAGGGAGCACCGAGCCCTCCAGAAACACCAAAA